>NC_057798.1:794266384-794329183 GCF_018294505.1 Triticum aestivum | reverse complement strand
CAAATCTCAGAGTATTGGCGATGCGGATTTTGAGTTTGACATGCAGCTCCTCCGCTTGTGAGAGGAATTTTAGTGTTTTTCAGCAGGTAAGAAAGAAGTACAATTTATCCTGTTCTCAACTTCTCATATTAGTGCCCTTGAAAAATATTTGCCTATGTTATGCTAGCAAACTTGATTTGTTCTCAACTTCATAGAAGTGTCCTGTTGTCCGTGTTGTAAATGTACGCAATCCTGGTGTTCGTGTTGCTTGATATGAATTGATGGCTGGTTTGTGCTGTACAGTGTATAACTTTCCTTGATGTAGAATATATTTCCTTGCTTCCTTACTGTGATAACATATTTGTTTCCTTGCAAACTTGCCATGTTGCTTACTTGGTTGCTGTTACCTATAGATTCACACAAAGAAACGCAACAGGCTGCTTCATAATAAAATGAGAGACCTTGTTTTTATCAAGTTCAACTCCAAACTCAAACAGAAGAGAAAGATGAAAAACAGGGACCCGATTGTGGACCACACATTTGTAGATGTTGTAGAAGATGAAGATAATGAGTGGATCACAGGTATTGTGCCTCATGAACCTGGTGAAGTTGTAGAAGTTGCAGCATCAACATCACAAGGAGCAGTTGGTGCATCAAAAAGAAAGAGAGCGTCCCAATCTCGCCCTCGGAAGAAGAAAAAACTGCTCCCTGTTTTTCGTGAAGATGAGTTGGAGTCAGCTAGTTCTTCTTCTGAATCGGAAGATGATACCATGCATTCACCATCTGGTTCATCAAATGAGAGTGATTCTGAATAATTTCCAAGTTGTCGTTGTATTGTATTGTTTACTTGTTGGCTTGTTGCCTTGTTGGCTAGTTCATCTTTAAACTGATATGTTGTACTATTGTCGTCCTATGGCAGTTGTTGTTGCCCTTCTAGTTTTTTGGACAAGTAATTTCGCATGTGTCGCTATGGACTGTTGTATTGTTATGTTCTCCATCTAGTTCATCATAAAACTACTATGTTGTATTGTTATTGTTGTTCATCTTAATTAGTTATGCATGTATGGCTCCTGAAAAAAAATATTAGATGTTGAAATCCTTATTTTTTGGGATATATTTGGCTTTTTTTTAAAACACTATTTTGAATATAGCACGCTATAGCATGCTATAACTTGTATAGCATTTGGAGAAGGGCCACGCTATTTTAAATAGCACGCTATTCAAAACATTGGTCATATGCCTAGAGTGATTCTAGGAGAGGAAGACCAGGTTAGCCGTTAGTAGCAAGGTTCATGCATCAGTTAGTTAGTGCATGTGCAAGTGTTGGCCGACTAAGTTTTTTTACCGGTGGCGGTAGCTACCGGCACAGCTCCAGCCAATCACCTTGCACCACCACACACTGTAGTTTATACCACATGCAGTATAACACTGTTTGCTCATATTTACTACTCCCTCCGTTTCGAATTACTTGTCTTGGATTTGTCTAGATACGAATGTATCTAGACTCATTTTAGTGCTAGATATCTCTGTATCTAGACAAATCCAAGACAAGTAATTCAGAACGGAGGGAGTAAATGTTGGTATTCAACCACCCTGGCCCATCACGTGATGTCATCCACATGCATGTACGTCAAGAATGTGACAGCTCTCTTCTCTCTTCCCTTACATAATAAATCTATACTTTTATTTCAGCTTTGCTAATTTAACTCGTCGTATCTTTTAAACCATAATTTCATTATTGAAACTTTTTATATATATGAACTCGTGGCGTTCAGACCTTTAAAACAAGATCAATCTTGAATATATTTCAAACACGTTTGAATTTCAATGTTTCAATCGATTTATTTCATTTCAACTATTTCAGTCAGTTGAAATTCTGATTTCATTTATTTCAAAAAATATTTTGAATAATTTCAAGCAATCGTTTCAGATAAAAAATTCACATATTATTTCACTCGGTTCAAGAATCCGGTTTCATTTTTTTCTTACAACCATTTCAATTATTTCAGACGTACTACACTTTTTCAAAATACTATTTCATTTACTTTGGACAAGTCTCCACTATTTCAAAAAGAATGAGCTAATATATTTCAATAATTTCTTAACATATTTCACGTTTTCAAAATAATTTTTGTAGAAACACTTTTGTGACACAAACTGATTTCACTACAAACCCTTCACCCCATTTCAAAAACACATGTTTCACTCGTTCCAAAAAATAATTTCACAAAAAATGAAAACGCATTTCACTCATTGGTCTTGTTCTAAACAGCTCCAAACACCGTATTTACTTCAACTATTTCAAAAAATAGATTCACAAAAAATTTCACTCAATTCAAAAATCCAGTTTCAGTTTTTTCTAAAAACATTTCAGAAAAATTCAGACGTATTTCACTCACTTCAAAACATTAGTTTCACAATTATTTCAAAAGTAATTTCACTCTACTTTTTTCAAGAAATAGACTGCAGTTCTTTCGAAAACTATTTTTCAATAAGTGATTTCATTCATTTTAACATACATGTTTCACTCGTTTCAAAAAATCAGATTCCGCTCATTCAAAAATGCATTTCACTCATTTTAACAAAATTGTTTCACTCATTTCAAAAATCAGATTTCACTCATTCAAATAAACGTATTTCACTCGTTTGAAAAGTTATATTTAACTCATTTCAAAACGGTTGATTTCAATAATTTGAATGAATGATTTCACCCAATTTAACTCGCATATTTCACTAACTTAACAGATTTCACTGATCAATATATAACTGAAATGGAAATATGATTGAAATAACAAAACTAAAAGTAGACAAAATATATTCAATATTGACCTTGTTTTAAAGATCTCCGCGCCAGGAGTTCAAATATATAAAAAAAATTCAAAAATGAATTTTTATTTAAAAGATATAAATGATTCAAATTAACAAAGATGAAATAAAAAGATGAATTTGTTGTGTAAGAAAGGAGAGAGACTGCACCAGTACTTTTGCTGTCATGCATGTGTACTGTTGTACGTAAGAGAGGGAGGAGCATGCATGCATCTGATTAAACAACAGTTTCAATGGGGTCCATTCACTGTATTTGGCTAGGTATAGACAAGGATTTGGTAACCGAGCGAAATTTCCATTTACCGAGCGGTTACCGCGATTATCGATGCCCCCCGGTAAATGGGCCTACCGAGCAAATTATACCGGCCCGTTTGAATTTTTTGCACGGCCCAGCCAAGCCAGAGGAAGCCTACACACACCGGAACACAACCACGCAGGAAACCTAGCCGTCTTTCTCCCCAAATCGAGTCCCCGCAAGAAATAGGCTGCTGGGCGTGAGTGAGAAGGCGGCGGCGGCGTCGCCCAATCCGCCCTTAGATCTCTTTCTCACAGCAGCGCCACCGTGATCTCACCGCTTCACATCGTCCACCTGGGGCGCCCTCCGGCATGGCGGGTGTTGGAAGGGGGATGGGGCGGGGCAGTGGCGATGGCGATGGCGGGTTGCGAACAGTGGGGGTCGTCGCCGGCGTCCATATCCCATTCCCAGATCAAGAGGCTATTCTCGCGTGTCATGGGAGAGGTCATGGCAGCGGCAGTGCAACTATCCCCGTCGGCCGTTCATCGGGAGGACAAGCAACGGGATTTCTGGATGACATCAACCGAAGCGGATTTGCCACCGGGGTGGCTCGTCAGGGTGGCATAAGCAGAGGCCCGGAGGTTCCACTGCCGATTAAAGAACCAACTAAAGGTAGGGTTGTGTCCTTGTGGATCTACGTTCATTTTTGTTTCTAATTTCCTGTCTAGTATGCTTTCATTTTGTCTTGAATCAAACTAGTTTACAGAAATAGAAGTAGTCCCAAATACCAGTATTTACTAGGTGGATCAACTTCTTTTGTAGTAATGTGCAGCAGGTTACACACTTCACTCGGCCTAGTTAACTGAAAGCACATATCCAAGAGATGCAACTAAGCTGTGTAACTTCACTCGACTTATACCTGAGTAGAAGAACCCAATATGCCCGCTATAACTAAACGCTTCACCTTATTTTATAGAAGTTGTCGTAGTCAATCCAAGTTCATTGCTATGATTCCTGAAGTTCACTCTTATGTCAATACAAGAGGGGCTTTTGAAGGCATGTACCCTCGTAGTGCAGCTGAAAAGGTGTCCCCAACTGAGTGGTGGATAACATTTGGAGATACTACACCGGTGCTTCAAAAGTATGCTATTCAGATTGTTTCTCAATGCACCTCTTCAAGCGGTTGTGAGCGGAATTGGAGCACATACGCTTTAGTGCATACACTAGTGAGGAACCGTCTTGGTTTTGAAAAGTTGCACAAGATGGTTTTTTGCCACTACAACCTTGGGCTGCGAATCCGACTAATTCTTGGTGAGAGAAAAGAGAAAGAGGTTGATACTTGTGCGTTGTTGATGAATACCTCTCTCTATGATTGTAACAACGAAATCATGGATTGGCTGGGCAACTCAACAAGTGATTCCATGCAAGATGAGGATGCGTATGATGGTGATGGTGATTGTCCAGTGGTCGTAGAGGTGGGACAAAAGAGAACTAGAGGAAGTGGGATGCCTCCAAGCAAGATTTTGGTTACCGAATGAGGCAATTTTACCGAGGGGGACGGATAAATGCGGTTACCACGAAATACCGAGAAAATTTCGAATGAAATTTTTTGAATTCAAAAATTTTAACACCAAAACTATTTTTTTTGAAATTTTGACAACATCACCCCTATATTGATGGCATATAAGCAGTTTATAGCAATAGTAACTGGCCTTAAGAGACCCACAACACATATAACAATAGAACGACCAACAAAAATATACAATTCTCATAAACCATCAGCCACAAGCCCACGAGATTGCAGTCTAATAATATAGCTTCAGACTTTAGAGACTAAACTTAAGATTAGACACAGGAAGACACATAGCAGTCCAACAACAAAAGAAGTGCAGCCAGTATATATTATAGTCCCATAACAAAAGACCATCGATTCGGTCAATTACACAGTACATAGCATTGAGCAACAAACCAAATTGTCATTCAGTTCCTTCTAGACTTGCAAGTCTCCTTCGTTAAAACGAATCAAGCTGCCAGTGAGCAAATTAGATGTCATGTTGTTAGCAAACAAATTTGTTTATATTATCATGTCTTAGAATTTGTTGACAATATATAATAAATGGATGCATGGCATGAGATAGCAGTAAGCATATAAAATTTTGGGTGGCAGCAAGCAAACAGACAAAGTTAGCACTTCATTATTACCTTCCTCTTCCTCCTTTTCCTTGTAGACTTCCGCAGAGGTTCACTGTTTTCGTTAGGCAGCACGTCATTGTTACCTACAAAAATTACAAGTTAGCACTTGAACCACACAAATTCATATAATGTTAATATAAACTAAAGGGCTTTGACCTTCATCATCCTCCCCATCATCTACATCCTCTGCCTCCTCTTCCTCCTCTTCCTCCTCACTTGGAGGCATCCCACTTCCTCTAGTTCTCTTTTGTCCCACCTCTACGACTACTGGACAATCACCATCACCATCATACGCATCCTCATCTTGCATGGAATCACTTGTTGAGTTGCCCAGCCAATCCATGATTTCGTTGTTACAATCATAGAGAGAGGTATTCATCAACAACGCACAAGTATCAACCTCTTTCTCTTTTCTCTCACCAAGAATTAGTCGGATTCGCAGCCCAAGGTTGTAGTGGCAAAAAACCATCTTGTGCAACTTTTCAAAACCAAGACGGTTCCTCACTAGTGTATGCACTAAAGCGTATGTGCTCCAATTCCGCTCACAACCGCTTGAAGAGGTGCATTGAGAAACAATCTGAATAGCATACTTTTGAAGCACCGGTGTAGTATCTCCAAATGTTATCCACCACTCAGTTGGGGACACCATTTCAGCTGCACTACGAGGGTACATGCCTTCAAAAGCCCCTCTTGTATTGACATAAGAGTGAACTTCAGGAATCATAGCAATGAACTTGGATTGACTACGACAACTTCTATAAAATAAGGTGAAGCGTTTAGTTATAGCGGGCATATTGGGTTCTTCTACTCAGGTATAAGTCGAGTGAAGTTACACAGCTTAGTTGCATCTCTTGGATATGTGCTTTCAGTTAACTAGGCCGAGTGAAGTGTGTAACCTGCTGCACATTACTACAAAAGAAGTTGATCCACCTAGTAAATATTGGTATTTGGGACTACTTCTATTTCTGTAAACTAGTTTGATTCAAGACAAAATGAAAGCATACTAGACAGGAAATTAGAAACAAAAATGAACGTAGATCCACAAGGACACAACCCTACCTTTAGTTGGTTCTTTAATCGGCAGTGGAACCTCCGGGCCTCTGCTTATGCCACCCTGACGAGCCACCCCGGTGGCAAATCCGCTTCGGTTGATGTCATCCAGAAATCCCGTTGCTTGTCCTCCCGATGAACGGCCGACGGGGATAGTTGCACTGCCGCTGCCATGACCTCTCCCATGACACGCGAGAATAGCCTCTTGATCTGGGAATGGGATATGGACGCCGGCGACGACCCCCACTGTTCGCAACCCGCCATCGCCATCGCCACTTCCCCGCCCCATTCCCTTCCAACACCCGCCATGCCGGAGGGCGCCCCAGGTGGACGATGTGAAGCGGTGAGATCACGGTGGCGCTGCTGTGAGAAAGAGATCTAAGGGCGGATTGGGCGACGCCGCCGCCGCCGTCTCACTCACGCCCAGCAGCCTATTTCTTGCGGGGACTCGATTTGGGGAGAAAGACGGCTAGGTTTCCTGCGTGGTTGTGTTCCGGTGTGTGTAGGCTTCCTCTGGCTTGGCTGGGCCGTGCAAAAAATTCAAACGGGCCGGTATAATTTGCTCGGTAGGCCCATTTACCGGGGGGCATCGATAATCGCGGTAACCGCTCGGTAAATGGAAATTTCGCTCGGTTACCAAATCCTTGCCTCCAAGTGAGGAGGAAGAGGAGGAAGAGGAGGCAGAGGATGTAGATGATGGGGAGGATGATGAAGGTCAAAGCCCTTTAGTTTATATTAACATTATATGAATTTGTGTGGTTCAAGTGCTAACTTGTAATTTTTGTAGGTAACAATGACGTGCTGCCTAACGAAAACAGTGAACCTCTGCGGAAGTCTACAAGGAAAAGGAGGAAGAGGAAGGTAATAATGAAGTGCTAACTTTGTCTGTTTGCTTGCTGCCACCCAAAATTTTATATGCTTACTGCTATCTCATGCCATGCATCCATTTATTATATATTGTCAACAAATTCTAAGACATGATAATATAAACAAATTTGTTTGCTAACAACATGACATCTAATTTGCTCACTGGCAGCTTGATTCGTTTTAACGAAGGAGACTTGCAAGTCTAGAAGGAACTGAATGACAATTTGGTTTGTTGCTCAATGCTATGTACTGTGTAATTGACCGAATCGATGGTCTTTTGTTATGGGACTGTAATATATACTGGCTGCACTTCTTTTGTTGTTGGACTGCTATGTGTCTTCCTGTGTCTAATCTTAAGTTTAGTCTCTAAAGTCTGAAGCTATATTATTAGACTGCAATCTCGTGGGCTTGTGGCTGATGGTTTATGAGAATTGTATATTTTTGTTGGTCGTTCTATTGTTATATGTGTTGTGGGTCTCTTAAGGCCAGTTACTATTGCTATAAACTGCTTATATGCCATCAATATAGGGGTGATGTTGTCAAAATTTCAAAAAAAATAGTTTTGGTGTTAAAATTTTTGAATTCAAAAAATTTCATTCGAAATTTTCTCGGTATTTCGTGGTAACCGTGGTAACCGCATTTATCCGTCCCCCTCGGTAAAATTGCCTCATTCGGTAACCAAAATCTTGGGTATAGATACTGTATAGCAAAAACTGAAAATTAATGCGTGGCAGTCACACGAATCTTGGCGTAGTCAATGAACGATGGATGCCTAACCGGTAGGTACCAGCTCCGGTAAAAAGAGCTTTGCGAAGTGTTGGCTGAGTCAAGTGTGATGGCCGGTGGTAGTGCGTGCGTGGAGTTAGTGGTTAGTGGACTATTGCGTGAGATCATGGTTAGTGGCCGAGCATGGTGGCTGGGCTGTGCATGGGTCCTTGTGTATATATGTACTGAGTTAATGAAAGAGGAGCCGAGAGGTCCAGCAGAAAATATGTAGCCTGTGTGTTCGCCAAGGAGAAGAGCCTATCGCAAAGCTTTCGTGCTCCTCCTTGGTCCATGCGTGTGTGTGTGTGTGTTCTTGAGAGAAGGTACAAGAGAAGAAGATAGAGAGAAACCACAAGAGAGCTGTGAGAGCCAGCTCAAGGTAGAAGAAGAAGCGGCACTGCGAGGAGGCGGCGCCAACACCTAGCACACGAGGCCGTCCCTGAATGAATCTTTAGTACCAGTCAATACTCGGATGCAGATTCTATTAACCCTTTGGTCTTCACTTGGTAAGCATCTGTTCAACTGACCAGGAAATAAACTGTGCTATTACCCGAGTTTCAAGTTCATATCATATCAGTTTACTCTGTTATAATGTAATACTATAATGGAATTCTTACCTTTATATCGACCTCAACTAAGTGTGTACCGGATCTCCTGTGCTTTAGACTATGGATATTGTAGTAACTAATTCTTGTATTTGGCTTCTTATCACTTCTCAGAACTCTGCTTTCCAAGTCGTTTTACTGCTTTCAGTTCCTGCCTATTACCAACTTTCAGTCATGCTACTTGGACAGTTGAGCTGTACAATGATATGGGTGAGGCAGGATATGAGTGATGCCGGAAGTGCTGGTACAATGTACTGTAGTTCTGAAAGAATAGCGACTTGAAGACAAATTAAATCAAATTTAAGTAGAGATTAAGTTATGTTTTCAGTTGATTTTCATATGATAGACGTAATTTAAATTTGATCACATTAAGTTTACCTTCACAATTCTAGGAGCGTCCGAAACTAAATATATGAACACTACCAAAGAGGTTTGGCAAAAATGTGGCATTTGATAGCCTCCCACCCTCAAAACTAGATATGACATGAATTGATTTTGAAATGTTGGTAGATGAAATAAGATTCCAACACTAGTGAATTTTTCCATACAAAAAAAATGTATGACCAACTTCTATAAAACTGAATTGTTTTGTTTTGGAGAACCGACCTGTTTAGTTGTGGATAAGGCAAATTCCCGATTAAATATTTCAGAGTTCTAATTGGTTATCATCGATTCACTATTGCAGAGTAGAAACATGTGTTGAAATATCTTCTAGTCTAGTTGCGTCATTTGCATAGGATAAGGTTCTTAGGAAATTTGTTAGAGATTCCACCAATGTAATGTTCGTGTTTAAATCTCCCCTATCTCCTCTCCTCCTGTATATTCTCCACGATGTATGCATACACGAGATAAGCCTCGTTCATCAATCTTTATCTTTACCTAATGATAATAAAGCACCTATTGTTTCTGCTCGCTCACCGTCACGACATTTTAACAAAATAGTCCCTGTTGTTTTAGGTAGTTAACTTGCGGTACTAATTTAAGTTGTCAACGGTGAAAAAAAATGTTTCGTTCGTGGGCCGTGCTGATACACGGGGGAGTAGATTTGTAAAAGGAAATATATCAGCACAGGCTCTCCTCGATGCCTACAGGTAGGGCTGGGCATATAATCCGAAAACCGATGTCCTGAACCGAACTAACCGGCACCGAACCCGAATTCACCAGAACCAGAAAAGCATTTGAACCGAACCTAGCCCGGTGAATTCGGGTGTGTCCCTCGGGCACCTTAACGGACCGAAAACCGAGTAACCACGTAGGTCCGATCTACGCGTCTGTTGCTACTCTTTCTTTTTTGAGGTAATATCACCAAGAGTCATAGAGAACTTGCGCTCGATGTTCAGTTTGGTGCTAAACTTTAAAAATATAGATTTGTGGTCATCCAACTTGTGTTCGCGTCCAAATACGGTCTCTTCGCTTGTATACAACCGTATGGCATGTCCACTTGGCGCACCAGCCTGGCGATGGCCCACATATCAGTGGTTCGGAGTGAACAAAGCGTTGGGTGACCGCAACACGCCAGTTTTTTTTTGCAGAAAAGACCCTCATAATTTATTTAATTGCATGAAAAACTCTCAAGTATAATGAAAAAAGCTGCCGCAGATGGGGTTCGAACAAGAGACAACACAAAAACAAGCACTCCACTCTGGGAAAACACTCCCAGATCTGAACGTCTCTTGTTTAAGGTTCTAGCATGCTACTTGTGAGCTGCGTCATTTATGGTGTTTCTTTATTAGTTTTTTGCGAAAACTTGCTATCTATTCATTCTCAATCATGGTAGTATAAAGAACACCATATGTAATAAAAATCACAACCAGATCCGTGGGCCATCTAGCGACGACTACAAGCACTGGAGCGAGCAGAAGACGCATTGTCCCCATCTTTCTTCCTTCGTCGGAGCCGGGCAAACCTTGTTGTAGTAAATAGTCGAGAAGTTGTCGTGCTAAGGTCACATAGGACCAACGCACCGGAGTAGCAACCATCACTGATGAATAAAGTCATAGATTGGAAGGATGAAACTTGTAAACACCCAAACGAAGGCGAACGAAGAGCAGACCAAAAAAATCCAACGAAGAATAGCACCGACCGAATCTCGTGAGATCCGACGGAGACACACCTCCACACACCCTCCAACGAAGCTAGACGCAGCATTGCGACAAGAATGGAACGTAGGAGATATTATTTACCGAGGGACATCACCGCCCCAACACAGCCCTAACCAAGACGTTGAAACTAACGAGAACGAGAACGGGTTCCCTCCCGTCGGCGGGAGGCCGAGGTCCTCTGCACCTCCATGGTCCAAAGGCCATCGGAGATGAGGCGGACGGGTGACGACACCGCCTTTTCTTGAGGGAGGAAAGAGAAGTGGTACCTGACTATATTGTTTAAAGAAATTGGATTCAAGAGGGCCCATTGTGGAAATCTACGTAGGCTCCCATCCGTAACAAACTTCCATAGTTTTGCCCTCTACGTATGTACATCCAAAAAAAAAGAAAAACATGTAAATATACATCGTAAGGTGCACACGAGTACGTTGATCCGTGCATGTAACGAATTCCACGCCACCTCGGTCGACGAATACATACAGATCGATCGATCGATCGTGCCCGGCCCTAGCTAGCAAACCGAGATCGATCGATGGCCGATGCACGCGTACGACGCCGCGCCGGCGTCGAGATCGGGGACGACGCCCTCCGCGAGATCCTGGCGCGCGTGCGGGGCCTGAGGGACCTCCTCCGCTGCGCGGCCACATGCAAGCGGTGGCGCCGCCTCATCACCGATCGGGACTTCCTCCGCCGCCGACCGTCCGTCCTCGCCGGGATCTTCTCCCAGGACTATTACCCCGACGACGACATGGCCCGGCGCCCCTCGGCCTCGGGGAAAGACATCAGCCTATACAGGCCTCCGTGGTTTCTGAGCCTGCACGCCGGTCTCGACAACATGCAGGAGCGTCTTGCCTTGGACTCGCTGGTCGCCGCCGGCACCAACTTCCACAGGCTGTTCGACTGCGCGAGGCCATTGGCGGCGCGCCGTGGTTACCTCCTCGCGCGTGTCCTGCCATCCTTCTCACCTGATGTCAGCGATAGCGACAACCACCGTAGGCGGGAGAAGCTCCATCTGGCAGTGTGCCGCCCTCTGCTCGACAAGACGAGCACACATCTTCTCCCGCCACCTCCCTTCGACATGACCGAGTACTTGGACCGCACTCTGAAAGGTTACGCAATTCTCACCGCCGCGGACCACATGAGCGGTGACGGTAACTTGGTGGACCACATGTCGCCGCCCAAGTTTCAAGTGTTACTAATTTACAGTGACCATCTCAATGGTTTTGTATGCGCCTCCGCCTACCGCTCGGACACACCCCGTGGTTGGAGTATGCCGGTCAAGTGTTGCCCAGCGTTCGGGCTCAGCAGGTATGGCCCATGCACTGGAGTCATCGCGCACGGTAGTGTGCACTGGTTGTTCAAGGATGAAATTGCAAACCAGATCTACGCACTTAACATAAGCGCAGACACATCACATGTCTCTATGGCCAAGATCCAGACCAATGTCAGTGATATCATAACATCGCCCATCCCATGCGTTTCCGGAGAAGAAGGAAGATTTTCCTTTGTTACTATTGAAAGGAATGGTGTGGCTCATCTTTGGACCAAGCAAGATCAAGACGATGGCAGCCATGACCAAGGTGTGTGGCAATGCTCTGAGCTAGCCAAGTTTGGGAGCAAGAGAATAGACCTTGTCTTCTTTGCAGAGAGCAGAGGTGCTTTACTTGTTGAGCAAGGCGGTGCCTTCTCCACTGTCGACCTCAAGAGTAAGGAGAACATGCCAGTGTATCTCAAAGATGAAAGACCGGAGCATTTAAGGGGCACCCGCTGGTTTCCAACAGACTCGTGCAGTAGCACCTGTTGCCGCACCTGCTATCGTACACACTGTGGTGGCGCCTGTGAATTCACACCTCCGGTGTTGTACGAGATGCATTGGGCCTTTATATCCCTCTCTTCTCATGTGGGAGATGACATAAAGAGTAGATTGATTAACACTATCTAAACATGGTACATTTAAGTGGTACCTAGTTAGTCAATTATAGGATCGGACCAATAATATGCACGTTTTGATGAAGATGGATAGGTGTTGCTGGAATTAACGAGAGATGGCAGTCACCTTCATCCACTACTGGAAATTCCTTTTCTGCTGAATGTTGCTGTTTTTGTTGTGTTCCGATCCATTCCACGGGCTTTTGGCAAATTAAGATGGTCTTTGCCAGAGTAGTGTTAACCCGCATGCATTTTTGCTTGGTTATTTGTGATGCCTCCACTTTAGTGAACTTGCTATGTCGTTGTCTCTGCCTTGCTTGTTGGTTTGACAGATTATGAAATGCTAGCTATGATATTCGTTCATTTCCGGTATCAGTTTTGTCATGTTTCAGATAACGAGTGAGCATCAGATCCAGTAAAATTTAGCTAGCAGTGCAGGTAAATAATCTTTTCCCCGTACTTCATCTCTTGAAAAGGAGATAACACTGAAGTTTCTGTGTCCCACAGAAAGAGATAGTATCAGATAGAGTTAAATTAGATAACACCGCAGATAAACAATCTTTTTTCCTGTACTTCATCTCTAGAAAAACGTCTTGTCAGTTTTTCAGAATATAGCTAACATTGCTGAAAGAATTGGTGGAAGCGTTCCTACTCCTCCTTGGAGGAGCCGCGTCGTATATATTGATTGTGGGCAGAAACAACCTCTGCCGTGGTTTACAAGATGTCTCTCGATCTCTTGGATTCGGTGGTTACAACTTAAAGGAGAGATAGAAGGATACGGGAGAGGATAGAGATAGAGGAAGTTGAGATTACATGTCTAGAAGGTTTACAACTCTATTTCTAACACCCTCCCTTAATCTCAACTATCCTATATTAAGATTGTTCTTGAGCTCTTCAAATGACTTGACTGGCAAGGCTTTGGTGAACCCATCTGCAACTTGATCTTTCGAAGGAATGAATCGTATCTCTAACTTCTTCTCTGCAACTCTTTCTCGCACAAAGTGAAAGTCTATTTCAATGTGCTTTGTTCTAGCATGGAACACAGGGTTAGCCGATAGATAGGTAGCACCCAAGTTATCACACCATAGACATGAGATGCGCTGTTGCTTTATTCCCAATTCTGCAAGCAATGACTCCAACCAAATAATTTCAGCAGTAGCATTTGCTAGAGACTTATATTCAGCTTCTGTACTTGATCTTGATACTGTTGCTTGTTTTCTGGCACTCCATGAAATAAGATTAGAGCCAAAGAAAACTGCAAATCCTCCAGTTGATTTTCTGTCATCACTACAACCTGCCCAATCAGCATCAGAGAAAGCACTGACAAGTGTAGAGTTAGAGCGTCTGAACTGAAGTCCCAAGCCTGCAGTGTGCTTAACATATCGTATAATTCTTTTCACAGCTGTCCAATGAATGGATGTAGGAGCATGCAAATACTGACACACTTTATTGACAGCAAAAGAAATATCTGGCCGTGTCAAGGTTAAGTACTGTAGTGCTCCAACAGTGCTCCTATACCTTGTGTTTTCTTCTTCCTTAAGAGGCTCCCCTTCATGTGCTGAGAGTTGCTCCGAAGAAGATAGTGGTGTGGGTGAAGGCTTGCAATCCTTCATTCCCATGCGAGTCAGAAGTTCGGTGACATATTTTTCTTGATTCAACACTACTCCATCTTGAGTCTTCTTGACTTCAATGCCTAAGAAAAAATGCAAATCACCAAGGTCCTTCAAGGCAAACTCTGAACTTAGATCATGCAAAAGAGCATTAGTAGCACTTTGTGAGGAACTTGCAACTATGATATCGTCAACATATATGAGCACGAAAATGACGGTGTTTGCCTTGTTGTAAATAAAGAGAGAGGTGTCAGCTTTAGATGCAATGAAACCAAGATGCTTTAACTTTGAACTCAACCTGGAGTACCATGCTCGAGGCGCTTGCTTCAGACCATAAAGTGCCTTGTCAAGTTTGCACACATGGTAAGGTTTTTGTTTATTTTCATACCCAGGTGGTTGCTTCATATAGACCTCCTCTTCCAGAACACCATGCAAGAACGCGTTATGTACGTCTAGTTGTCTCAGACTCCATCCTTTGGATATAGCAATAGCCAGAACAAGTCGTATAGTTGCAGCTTTTACAACAGGGCTAAAAGTATCCTCATAATCAATACCATAGCGTTGCTTGAAACCTTTTGCAACTAAACGCTGTCAATGGAGCCATCTGCCTTCTTTTTGATTCTATAAACCCATTTGCAATCAATGATGTTTTTACCTTTCTGATTTGGCACCAAATGCCATGTTTTGTTCTTCATAAGTGCAACATATTCTTCATCCATTGCTTTTCTCCATTTGGGATCGTCAAATGCATCATCCAATTTTGTTGGTTCACCTGAAATACACAACATGCCATATGGTATAGTACCATCAGTCCTTATTTTTGGATTTCTAATACCTTTCTGCAACCGAGTCATAGCCCTCAAAGGAGCAACTTGTTGCTGCTGCACAGGAGGTTGTGTATTTCGGCTGGCCGCAGATGATCCAGAAGAGCCTTCCAGGCTCGTTGCATGCGTTGCGGCAGACAATTCCAGGTGAGCTGACGCAGACGATCGTGTGGCATCTGATGTGGCCGGACTTGCACTGTTTTTGCTGGAGTCCATGCTCGTTTCCTGCGCAGACGATCCCGCACCGATTACTGACGCGCCCGCTGGTCCAGGGGCTGTCGGTCGCAGGCGCGCGCTCGCTCCACCACGTGATGACGTGGCTGCGCCGGACTGGGTTGTCACCGCCCGGCCCCGCTGTCCACTGTTCGGCGTGGGATTCAGCGCAGATCGCGCGTGATCCAAGGCTGATGGACGCGCAGGCGTGCCAGGCGCCTCTGAATCATCCTCGTATGGCGCGCCTGCTCCCTCTTCTCCATCTACATGCAATATAGCATCATTTCCTGCCAGATTTTGATCATTTTGACCATTTTCTGCGCCATTTTCTTCAAGGACCTGCACAGGCATGAGAGAAATACTAGAACTAGCATGGTTACTGTCATATTGGTTATCACAATTGTTGTCTCCCCCGTGATCAAAACTCTGGAGGTTACGTGGAAGAAGGAGTATTTCCTTGCGAAGAAGGGCACCGACATTTGGATGGAGAGATTTGAAAGGAAAAACGGATTCATCAAACACAACATCTCTAGAGATATAGACTCTGCCTGTGGAGACGTCAAGGCATTTTACTCCCTTGTGCATAGGACTGTAACCTAAGAAGACACATTGTTTTGAACGAAACGCAAGTTTGCGTGTGTTATATGGTCTGAGGTTTGGCCAGCATGCACAACCAAAGATGCGAAGGGATGTGTAATCGGGAGTAATACCAAAAAGGCGTGTGATGGGCACCTCAAATTTTATGACTTTACTAGGACGAATATTGATGAGATATGTAGCTGTGAGAAAGGCTTCATCCCAGAATTTTAGAGGCATAGAAGCATTGGCTAGCAATGCTAGTCCTACTTCAACAATGTGATGGTGTTTGCGTTCAGCTGAACCGTTTTGCTGGTGAGCATGGGGGCAAGAGACATGGTGTGATATTCCAATTTTTTGAAAGAAGGAATTAAGTTTCTCATATTCACCACCCCAGTCAGTTTGCATGGCAAGAATTTTGGAGTTCAATTGTCGTTCAACAAGATTCTGGAAATTGCTAAAGACTTGAAAAACATCAGATCGTTTCTTTAACAAATAAATCCAAGTAAATTTGCTATAGTCATCAATGAAGCTTACATAATATGAGAATCTACCAACTGATGTGGGGGCTGGCCCCCACACATCTGAAAAAATAAGTTGTAATGGAGCTGTGGATACACTGGTAGGAATAGGGTATGGCAATTGATGACTTTTAGCTTGTTGACACGAATCACAAACTGACTCAACACTAGACTCATAGGGAAGTTTATTTTTGCTAAGGACATGCTGAACGATGACTGAGGATGGATGACCCAAGCGACTGTGCCACTTTGCCGAAGTTGGCTTGGTGACACTCCAGGCTTGTTTATTCGACCATGATGATGACGATGATATAAGTGGATAGAGGCCCCCCTCACACTTTCCTCTAAGGACGACTCTCCTCGTTGCCAAATCCTTGATAACAAAAGAGTAAGGATAAAATATGATAAGAACAATGTTATCAATAGCAAAGCGATGAACTGAGATAAGATTCTTTGATGCTTGAGGACTATGTAGAACATTGTTTAGATGTAAATTTTTAACGGGGGTTTTAACAATTGAATTTCCAATATGAGTGATTTCCATACCAGAACCGCTTGCCGTGTGCACTTGGTCACCACCATGATACTTCTCTCTCATCGTTAATTTGTCGAGCTCCCCCGTGATGTGTTCGGTTGCACCAGAATCTGCATACCAATTAGTATCAATACCATAAGAGTTGGTGGTGACCACGTTTGCCCTTTTTTCTTCTTGGTGGTCGTCATCGTAACGATGCCAGCACACCCTAGCGCCGCCGGCATGGTGCTTGTAGCAGATCTGACATTCTGGAAAGTCACGATCCTCCTGCTGCTGTTGCTGTCGTGGATGTGAGCGCTGGTGGTAGCCGCCGCCGCCACCACCACGGGCTGGAGACGAGGATGAGCGATCCCCACGCCCACGCCCACGCCCTCTGGTGCCGCGACCACGGGGGCCCTTGCCCCGATTCTGACCGCGCCCTCTGTAGACGGCGTTGGCAGATCCGTGGTAGCCGCCAGCGGGAGCATCTCCTAGCATCTCCATTCTCTGATCAAAAGCAGCAATCTGCGCAAACAAATCATCAACATAGATTGTGTTCTTGATGGCGCCGACCGCTGCAACCACTGGATCGTAGTCACGGTCGAGACCAGCTAGGATGTAGTCGACCATCTCCGGATCAGAGACGGGCCGACCAGCAGCAGCTAGTTCATCTCCTAAACTTTTCATCTTTGCCATGAACAGGGTGCTTGGCATGGTTCCCTTCTTTGTGTTGGAGATGGCCATCCTCAGATTCGTGATCCGAGACTGAGACTGCGAGGCGAAGAGAGTCGTAAGTGCAGTCCATAAATCGAAGGTATTCTCCTTACCGACGACTTGTGCTAGTATCTCCATGGAGAGGGAATTGAGCAGGTAGCTGAGGACTTGCTGGTCCTTTGACAGCCATGGTCCGTAGACCGGGTTGGGCACCATGGATGTGCTCTTGTCCGACTGCTGCTGCTCCACCATCTTCGGGGGCGCTGCATCGGTGCCATCCAGGAGTCCGGTGACCTGCGCTCCTCACAGGGCCGGCATGACCTGGGCCTTCCAGAGGAGAAAGTTTCCCCTTGCTAGCTTCTCGGTGGGTGGCGCTCCAAGGTTAAGGGCGACAGGAGAAGAGGAAGACATGGCGAGGTAGATTGGTTTTTCTCTATGGACGCTAGATCGATTGGAAGAGGTTGGCTCTGTATACCATGAAAGAATTGGTGGAAGCGTTCCTACTCCTCCTTGGAGGAGCCGCGTCGTATATATTGATTGTGGGCAGAAACAACCTCTGCCGTGGTTTACAAGATGTCTCTCGATCTCTTGGATTCGGTGGTTACAACTTAAAGGAGAGATAGAAGGATACGGGAGAGGATAGAGATAGAGGAAGTTGAGATTACATGTCCAGAACGTTTACAACTCTATTTCTAACAATTGCAACCAAACATGCATCCAGACATGGTTATCCTTGGCATCAGTCAAATATCTGGCATAATATTCCGTCTGCCGTATCGCCATTCGCCAGTGGTAGACGACCGATGTAGTAGGCGTCCCTTTGGGAACAAAGCATTCCTTCACGAACGAAGCGTCCCTTCGTGGACTATATATTGTAACCACAATCATCAATGAGAACAACGATTCCTGCCATTTTACTCTGTCTTTTATTACGTTATCAACGTGTGTCTCTCCGCTGAGAGAGAAAGGCCGGAGGTGCCCGACGAGGCGACCTCTCGAAGACGGCTTCGGCCCACCACGGCATTCGGTGCACGAGAGCGGCGGTGGCGTCTCCCGACGTTCGACCGCGGCGTCTGGCCTTACGCATCTCGCATGGAACAGCGGCGCCAGAAACCATGGACTTCGGCCTAGTCCTTCCCTAGCAGAGGCGACGGTCGGCGTCGTACCGGCTAGCGTCGCCATCGGCGGGTGCTAGCAGTTAGCCCACACGGCTAACGGAAGATTCCTCCCATAGAAATTTCCTACTAATTATGTCTTATGCCTCACCATTGCCTTCACGCGCACAACTCGGCTGACAACAGCACTACAAGTGCAAGGCACAGTGTTTTCATGCGCATGGAAGGTGTTGATTTCCATTGCTGTAATAGCCTAGAAGCACCTCTTATTGGTCGGGCCCTTTGCAATTATAGCTACCTACGACACAAAGATATGATGATACTTGTGGTGATTTGGGTATAACAACAGGTCATCATTTTGTGGGGATATCTGGATCAAAGAGCAAATGCTTTCATATCCCTTGATATTTTGTTCTTACTTCCGAACAAGTACAATTTGTTCTTAAGAATAACCACAAAAATAACAGAAACTATGAAACACTTTAAGCGAAAAAACATTAATCTATTGTTCGTACTTCAGGCTACCAAACCAGCAAAACAACATAGTCGCATCTATTTAGAAAATTGCAATGCAAACAGACCTGATAGATTTTATAGAAGTTTGTAATAAATACAAGAATTCCAAACAGAAAAGAAATACTCCTTCAATCATAGGTGGCCTCAAACACATTCTTTCAAGGTTGATTCTCAGGCAATTTAAATAAAAATATATTACCTTTTGAGCATGGTTAAAATAGTTTAGGCAGAGAGGATACATATCAGGAAAATACTACTATAATTAATGAATTAGTGTACGCACCTTAATATGATCCCAGTATGCGTGTAGATACGAGGTTTGCCCTAGACCTTATCATACCGTGGTGGATTAATGAAAATACAGCCAGCTCAGGAAAATAATAACTGAGACAATGGAACGGCACAAACAAGTGTTTTTCTGGTACTGTCAAAATAATAATAGGAAAAAAAAACATTTGATCATGGTATCATCTAGTATTGACCAAAGCACTCGTAGTACATCCCTTCAGACATAACGTTATACCCGCGGAAATCTGTTGGTGCTCCCGGGAGCGCGCGTTCCTGCCCATGAAAATATTTTTTAAATGTCAAAAATATACCAACAAAAATTCTAGGTGTTCTTTGTCATATCCAAATGCTACATATGAATTTGCAAGCAAAAAGATTAAACATTTTTGCCCGTGCAAGAAAATAAACAAAATAAACAGCAAATGTTACCCCAAAATGTCACCTGAAATTTATTTATTTTCACGGGCAAAACACCGCTGCTCCATTTCGCATGAATTTTTTTAAGAATACTTACGACACTAACACGAACATCTATAAAAAAATCAGATTTTTTTGAAAAACATTTACTATATTTTTTGTTTACTATTCACGTGGGAGCATGCGCTCCCGGAGCCAAAACACCATTGTAGTATCAACTTTTATAGAGCGTAATAGCATCATAACATGATGACTACTCGTGGTATTGATGATGCATCATCTATATGTGCAAGAACAGAGCCGATGTGCATCATAACGTTAGAGCAACTCCAACGGGGCGATTCATTTCGTCCGCCGCCGTCCGTTTGGATTCGCGCGGATAAAAGAAGTGGCCCAATGCGCCGACCCAAACGCAAAACGCGTCCGTGCTGACGCATTTGCAGCTCAAATTTGCGTCCCAAATGCGTATGCACGGATGCGGAACGGACGCCACACGCGCCTTCTCGATGTCCACCGCGGCCCCACCTGGCGGTCGCCCAACTACCCGCCACCTTGCTGGTCAACTTAATTTATGATCTCGGGCCCATGCGTCAGCGACGACGGTCGTCCTTTTTTAAGCCGACCGTGTGGCGGGGCCGTCCTCATCCAGTTCCCGTCCCCATCTAGGCCACACTCACTCCCCAGTCGCCGGCAAGCAAACCCTAGCGAACCCTCCCCGCCGTCCCTCCCCGCCGCCTCGCCAAAGCCGAGCTCCAGCCGCAGCCGCAGCTGGAGCCCATCGAGCGCTACTCCTGGACGGGAGTAGTGCGTGAGTGGGTGAGGCCGCCGCCGGTCTGGATGCGGGCCACGCCGGAGCAAGAGGCGGCGTACCTCGAGCACTGGCGGCAGATCCGGGTGGCCGAGGAGCACCACAACGGCGAGTACCTCGAGATGCTCGAGCGCGACGCCGAGGCCGAGGAGGAGGCGCGCCAGGCCGCGGCGGCCCAGGAGGCGGCACTACCAGCGCCGGCATAGCACGCACCTGACATGGCCGCGCTCTGGAACACGGCGTTTGGCTGGACCGGTCTGGCGCCGACGCTCATCGACCTCACGGACCCCGAGGACGACGACGACGCCTAGGGCAGCGCGTCGACGTGTAGTTTTTTAGTTTGTTTTTATTTTCATTAAATGCTAATGTGGACGCGTGGACTCCTGCCGGCCTTCGTGGCCGGCTTTATTGTTTAATTAATTTAGTTTTTGTGTTAAATATGCTTGCATTCAACTTTTTTTACGCCGTCGAAATGGGTCGCGCTAGCGTTGAGCTCATGCGCCAACCCAAACGAACAAAAAGCGGACAAAATCGTTGTCCGTTTGGGTCGGCCCGTTGGAGTTGCTCTTATACCCGCACTGGTAGCAGTCTAGCAGACGAGGTACGCAACTTGTTTTTTTGGCGGAAAAGCCACACAATATTAGTATATTGATAAAATAAAGAATCATTCTCCTTGCTTTATTTTCGCAAAAAAAATCTCCTTGCTTTTTTTAGGAAAGCCATCATGACGGTTTATATTTCATGCGAAAATAAGGATACATTGTTTGATAGAACGTCCACTAGAAAACCCGGACGCTCCGACTTCCAAACAATAGTTCGAGAGGCCTCCCTAGGATAGTGATTAAAAACAATAAAACTAAAATTACGAGCTAAGAAAGTACATTCTTCATAGATAGCCGCCGCAGGTCCGAGGGAGTTCCCGCAGTTCTGCATAACATCAATCACCTCCATGCAGTCCGCTTCGACATATAATTTGTTGCAACCCATATCATTAGCAAGTAACAACCCATTTCTCAGAGCCCTTGCTTCTGCCGTCGATGCATCCTCCACAAAGGGAATGTCCTCGCATGAAGCAGCTAAAAAATGTCCCATGTGATCTCGCAGGATAGCTCCTGTACTCCCAGAGCCGCTGTCCATTTCAAATCCCGCGTCGAGGTTCAATTTTATAATTCCCTCGGGTGGCCTCTCCCAGTCGTGCCTCCTGATCTTTGTGTTCTTATTTTTTGCTCTCGTGAAGTTTTTAGCTAGAGCCGCAATAGCATGCGCGGATCTGGACGGGTCCTGTAGAAAATCCTAGTGGGTGTAGCGGCGACGCTCCCACCACACGTACCATACAGTGGTTGCCACCAGTACATTGCATTGGACTCCCACCATTGATGCCTGTAGGCTGCTCTTGGGCCGAAACAAGTCAGCTAGTACTGATCCTCCCTCACGTTGTGCCGTACATACCTCAGCCACCAATTGTCCTAGACCCAGGATGCACCACAAATCTTGTACTCGTGGGCATAAGAAGAGGGCATGTTTAATACTCTCACAATCGATAGTGCAAATAGGACATTGCGAACTCGTGATCATATGTCTATTTGCTACAAACCCCAGACAAGGGATGGCTTCAAGTAAGGCTCTCCACACATGAATCTTTATCTTGGCTGGTACACTTAATTTTCAAATGGTACACCAAATAGGACTAGTACTTGAGGATTGAACTGAGCTTATCATTCTCAACTTTCGTCCGTGTTGGTGTTCCCACTCTTCATGATAAGCTGACCGTATAGAAAAAATATCGTTCTTATTGCAGTGCCAAGAGACAAAATCATTCATCATGCCTATAGCTAGAGGTATATTCAGAATACGATGTACATCGACTGGCCAAAATAATTCATTAAGCAACTGCTCATCCCAAACTCAATTCTCTTCATCTAACAACTCAGAGACACATGTGATGACAATATTACCCCTTGGTGTCATTACTCCCCGTGTAGGGCTGGTTGGGATCCTCCCATATGTTTATTTGAGAGCCATCCCCTACTCTCCATATATGCCCTCTCTTGAAAGTCTGTATCCCACTCCATAGGCTCTGCCATGTATAAGAACTACCCTTCTTGAGACTACAATTCAGAAGGTCACCCTCAGGAAAATATTTAGCCTTCAACACTCTCGCACAAAGCGATTTTGGTTCAGACAACAACCTCCAACACTGCTTAGCCAAAAGTGCCATGTTAAAACAGTGCAAGTTTCTGAATCCCATGCCACCTCTCTCTTTCGGAACACACATCTTCCACCATGCAAACCAATGCATATGCTTTTTTATATCATCATCGCCCCACCAATACTTAGACATGATCGTTGTAATGCTATTGCACACCTGTTTGGGCAATTTAAAAACTGACATAGCATACGACGGGATAGCCTGTATCACTGCCTTCAGCAAGACCTCCCTACCTCACACAGATAACATTTTTTCTTTCCAACCCCTTATTCTGCTCAAAACTCTATCAATAAGATGTTGAAAATAATCTGACCTATCAATTCCCACAATTGGGGGTAGTCCCAAATATTTGTCCGTGATCGCCTCTGCCATAATATTTAAAGCTGTGCAGACCTTGACTTGAGTTTCAACAGGGGTACAGGGGCTAACGGAAATACTCGATTTAGCTTCACTCACCAGTTGTCCTGAGGCAGCACAATAATTGTCCAGTGCTCTCCGGAGACTATTAGCATTTGTTGCATCGGCCCTCATAAGGATAAGGGAGTCGTCGGCAAACAGTAGATGTGAAACCGGGGGGCGTCCCGGCAAACCCGAACTCCAAGCAAATTACCCGCCTCCTCTTCATGCGTAATCAGGCTAGAAAGGCCTTCAGCACAGAGCAAGAATAAGTATGGCGAGAGTGGATCCCCCTGTCTGAGACCCCTGGACGGAACAAAATAATCAGATAACTCATTATTAACTCGGACTTGGTACCTTACAGATTTTACACACTCCATAATCAATGCCACCCAGTTGGGCCTAAACCCCAGTCTTAGTAAAACCTTCTCCAGAAAACACCACTCGACCCGGTCGTAAGCCTTGTGCATATCAAGTTTCACCACACAAGTGCCATATTTACCAACCGTTTTCCTCTTAATTGCATGATATGATTCAAAAGTCACAAGAAAATTATCCGTGATGAGCCGCCCTGGAACAAAGGCGCTTTGGTTTGGTGAAATAATATATGTCAAGAGACATTTAAGCTGGCTCGCTAGAAGTTTAGAGATCACCCTTGTGTACCATGTTACATAGGCTGATAGGATGAGATTGTGTAATCACATTTGGATTTTCAACCTTCGGGATTAGAACAATGGTGGTATTATTCCACCCCTCAGGGATCTTCCTTGAGTTAATGGCCAGCAACACCTCATCAATCAAGTCCTCACCAATTATATGCCAGAACCGTTTATAAAAAACAGCATGTAACCCGTCCGGGCAAGGGGCTTTTAAGTCGCCGATATTGTACATCGCTTTCTTCGCTTCCTCGCGTGAGTAGGCCCTATTTAGTTCAGCATTCATCGCCTCATTAACATGTGGTTTGATTTTCTCTATGACATGAGCATTCGGTTCCAGAACACCAGATGTAAAGAGCCCTGAAAAGTAAGCTGCAGCATGAGCTTTGATGAGCGCCTCTTCTTCTATCCATTCACCATTCTCCTTCTGAATCCGCTTGATAAAATTCTTTTTTCATCGTCCATTAGCAGCTCGGTGAAAGAAATCTGTATTTTGGTCTCCCCGGGTTAGCCAATCAGCCTGGCCACGTTGGAGCCAATATATCTCTTCCTGTTCAAGTAACTTTTCAATTTGCAGGTGCAGTTCGTGCTTCCTAACAGCAGCAGCATCATTCAGCGGACCCGACAACACTACGTTTAGTTGTTTCTGCAGCTCTCTAAGCCTATGCTGTCGGCCCTTTAATACTTCTCTGTCCCAACGATGTAGTGCGCCATGAACTTCCGATGTATTTTCTGCAAATGATGCTATCCCGGATGCCTTGCGTCTGTCCCAGGCCACTTGAACAATCGTCTCGATGTCCTCCTCAGCCAGCTAGCGTGCCTCGAATTTACGAGGGCCGCAAGGTCCTCTAGTTTGTACTCTGAGCTGGTATTCTGTATCAATAAGAACCGGTCGGTGATCGGATTTATCGAATTCCTCATTCGACACACCGTAACCAGGGAACATGTCCGCCCATCGAATGTTACTAGTTGCACGATCTAGACGCTCTCGTATGTTTCCTCGTCGCCATGGGAAGATGTCGCCAGTGTAGCCAAGGTCGTCCAGACCACAGTCAGAGAGGGCATCGTTGAAAGCTTGCATGGAACGTTGGGGCCATGCAACACCCCCTTCTTTTTTATGGGTATGTAAAATTTCATTGAAAACTCCAGATAGTAACCACGGCATGTCTGACATAGCATGTAATTCCCTTATGTAGTCCCACGTCAAATGTTTCCGTTCTCCACTTGGCTCCCCATAAAGACCCGTGAACCGCCATGTGTTGTTGGAACCTTCGTTTATTCGGATGTCAATGTAGTTGGTATGTACTCGTGATGACGTTACCCCCAACTTATTGTACCAAAACATAACCAGACCACCACTTCTACCATCGCTTTCTGAAATCGCCATTGCCTCAAAACCCAAACACGCCTTGAGCTTTTCTGCCTTAGCTTTGTTCAGATGTGCTTTAGACAGAAAAAACACATCTGGTCTTACCCGCCCTTGGATCCCCAAGAGCTAAAAAATCTCCTCGCTTTAGTTTACTAATACTGGAATTTCTCAATCACTGTAAAGTTCGGTGTGAATGTTACTACGTCGAGGAATTTATTCAATATTTGTTGCAAAATTGTTTTTTTTTAGCTAGGGAAGCAGTCGCTTAAAAGGTTTTTGTTTTATTCCACGGATTTTGACGATTGGAGGCCGGCCTGTTTCAAGGCTCATGCTACTTTAATAAACAGGTTTTTTTTAGGGCAAATTGCTGGCCCCGACGGTTACTAGCCGCGTTCAGCCGCGTTGGGTCGGTCGACAAATACACGATCATGCGGGAGGACCCTAACCACCAAGAGATAGATCGATCCATCGATGGACAACGCACGCGTACGCCGCCGCCGCGACGGCGCCGAGATCGGGGACGACGCCGTCCGCGAGGTCCTGGCGCGGCTGCCGGGCCTGCGGGAACTCCTGCGCTGCGCGGCCACGTGCAAGCACTGGCGCCGCCTCGTCCTCGACCGGGCCTTCCTCCGCCGCCTCGGCCTCTGGCCGGACACGGCGCGCCGCCCCTGCATCCTCGCCGGGGTCTTCTCCCAGATGTGCTACTCCCGCGACGACTCGAGGGACGAGGGCAGCCTCTACGCGCCTCCGCGCTTCATCAACCTCCAGGACGGCCTCGACGACGTGCGTCATCCTCCCCGTGCCTTCTACTCGTTCGTCACCATCGACGGCGACGACCGCGGGCTCTTCCATCTCGCGAGGCCACTGGCGGCGCGCCGCGGCTTCCTCCTCGCGCGCCTCCTGCAGCCGTATTCGCCCGGCAACCGCGGCGTCGGGCCCAACAAGCTCCACCTGGCTGTGTGCCGTCCTCTCCTCGACAGGAGGAGCACGCATCTCCTCCCGCCGCCTCCCTTCAACATGGACGACTACTTGGACAACAATCTGATAGGCTGCGCGATCGTCACCGCCGCAGACCACGCCGCCACCACCGCCGGCGATGCTAGTTTGCTTCCGGTGGACGTGGACCACAAGCAGCAGCAGGATCAGCAATCCGCGTTTCAAGTTTTATTGATGTACAAGGACAACAACGACGGCTTTGCGTACGCCTGCGCCTACTCCTCGGCCGCGCCCGGCGGTGGTGGTGGTTGGACTGCTCCGGTCAAGTCCTACCTGGCTTCCCGGTACACCAGGTGCGGCCCACGCGCCGGCCTAGTCGCCCACGGCATCGTGCACTGGCTGTTCATGCATTACCAAAACCATCAGATCTACGCCCTTAAGCTAAGCATGGACACGCTGCACGCCACTTTGACCGAGATACCCATCGAAGTGCACCCCACTATGCCACGGCCGCCAATCCCATGCACCGTCGACGGAAGGCTGTCGTTTGTTACCATAGGAGAAGACGGCGTAGCAGATCTATGGACCAAGCAAGAACAAGATGACGTTGTAGCAGCCAAAGAGAAAGAACAAGATGACAACGCCTGGCAAAGCTCTCAGCTGACGAGCCTGGGGAGCGAGAGAATAAGCTCGGTCTTCTTTGCAGAGACCAGAGGTGCTTTGCTCGTCGAACAACATGGCGGTGCCCTCTCTATCGTCGACCTCAAGAGCAAGGAGAAGTCGCCGATGCATCTAAAGGACGAAACAAGCGAGCAGCATTCGAGGGGCACGTGTCGGTTCCTAGAGTCGTGCAGCAGTAGCTGCTGCCGCGGATACAGCCATGGATACAGAGGCACCACATGCCTACAAGCACCCCCGGTGCTCTATGAGATGGATTGGGACGTCTTTCCGTCGACCGACCCTTGTCTCTCTCTCTCCTCAGGTGAGAGGTGAGAAACAAGAGTAGAATGATTTTTAGGGCTATTTTAAAAACCATGTAGGATACATTTAAGTGGTAACTTGTTAGCTAGTTTCAGAATGTGTTATTTTGGAAGTATGTGTTTGCAGATTATTTTGGTTTTAGTCACATACTGTGGGTAGTGGTCATTTGCTATCGTTCTTGGGTTTGTGGTAGTAGATCAAGAAACTACGTACATTGATTCCTTGGACAGTTGGACGTGATGGTGAAATTCTTATCAGTTCTTTGGTTAAGCTCAATAAAGAATAGATGTCTTCAATCGCTGATTATGGTCATATCTTTATGTAGAATTATGGTCGCCAACCATTTAACGCGGGTAGGAAAAAAGTTACCCTCATTGTCATAAGATACAGATAGCAAGATTTCATGGTAGAATCAGCAGATTTGGTCGCCAACCATTTAACATGGTCAGGTTCATGCTCCTAAAAATATTTGATGTTCTTGCCAAGTTTCATGCTCCTAAAAATATTCCATTGTCCGTGTATGGCATGGTCGCTGCTCGCGATGCGGTGGACTACAACCGCAACCTCCTCTTCTTTTGCGATAGCAGCAACTCCCAAAAAGTCACTCAAGACGTACGTATGGCTACTAGCCTACTAGTGTATTAATTTGCTCTTCATTCGCTTTTGGAGATCTTGCTGCATTTTTCTAACGTCCTCCCTTGTTGATATGGTGAAGTTTTTGCTTCCTTGGTTATGCTTTGTTGATTGGCAGGGGAGAATGGGCTTCCACAGCAATCAGTTTTGCCTGCCTGCCTTCAGAAGAAGACCACCTGAAGCAATAACACAATCCATGTCAGAAAAGCCTGTGGTTGTTGTGTCCTCTCTACTGCTGTTCATATTGGCAGTATGTGTTGCACTTCACTTTTTCTCCTAGATGATATGAATCTTCACAGTGCTCCTAGTAGATGATAAGAATTCGTTGGTTTGAGAAGACATTTTTTCAAGAGATGAAGTAAAGGGAAAAAAGATTGTTTGCCTACATGTTACATAAACTTACGAGGGCTGGAATGACAATGCTGAATGAACAAGGCACACATCCATAGCTGAAGAAAAAAAATATTCAAACTCAGTTGAAAACTTGAAACTGCAGTACAACAAACTGTAAACATAATCACTTTTTTTTTAATGAGTAACAATGGCATGAATCCTGTTCAAAGATCTCTGGCCAAGAGCAGAACGTAAAAACAAACTGTAAACTCTCTCTTTATCTAAAACAGAACTGAACTGATACTTGAACTGAACTAATAGCACATAGCAAATTTCACCAGCCAGCTCGCCCAAACTATCAAAGTCTACCACTTAAGTACCTAGTTAAAACCAAATTATGTTAGCATATGTTTTTTTCTCAGAAGCAATATAAAATACACTGAAGCATCAACAGAAGCAGACGGTGCTAGACAATTGAGCGTCTTTTCTGGCTGCCTCCTGACTGTGCCAAATGGACCTTGGAGCAAGGCTGGGAAGGTTTCATCACAGTGGCGGTATCCTTCTTGGGGCCAGCATGGGGACTGAAACCAGGCGGACCAGCCCAACCTGCTGAAGAATGTTGCCGAGAACTGTCGGCGACATGGCTTGACACAGAAGAACAACCCTTCTCGGCAAATGAACCGGCCGATACAGATTCCTCCTGAGATGTTTGAGAAGCAGCATCAGCTCCCTGCCCCTCCGCGTATGCCGATTCAGCACAATAGTATGGCCAGTACGATGATGTTGGTATTCCAACCGCCATCGTCGTGGGGTCAGGCAATGTGAACCGGGAGTAGAGACGCGCCATGTAGCTGCCCATATCACTCGGATGGACACCGGCTATTCTAACCCCCAAGATGCGCCCCTCCAGCGGGCAACCGTTCATGTGAGTGAGAGCCACAGCAGCGCCATAAGCATCAGCAAATTTGACAAACCCGAATCCCCTGCTCGCACCAGTGTGCCAGTCGATGACCACCTTTGCTTGAGTGATTTGGCCGCATGGCAGAAAGATTTCAATCAGCTTTTCGGTGGTTACATGGAGCGGGAGATGGCAGACATATAGGTTGGTCATGTCAATTTGCCTCTGCTCGTTCCCAGGCTCCGGTAGTGTTAGACAATCCCCGGGATTAGGAAGGCCTGCTACTCTCACAACCAGGGTACGTCCTCCAATTTGGTAACCATCCATATGATCAATTGCAGCAGTAGCACATGAAGGGTGGCTGTACCTGACCATGCCATACCCATGGAACAGCCTAGATTGCACAATTTGTCCAAAAGGTCGGAAAAGCTCGACCAACTGATCGCCGGTTACCGTTGGCGGGATGCTGCCAACATACACATTGGCCATATCAATTTCTTTCGCGGGCTTGCCAGCTGGCAGTGATAAAGCTTGCTCTGCTGCATTGGTTTGACAAGAGGAGTCTGATCCCCTGACAACTAGCCTCTTTCCACCAATCAGGTACCCATCCATGTGTTCGGTAGCCGTGATCGCTGACGCTGCATCTGCATAGTACACTAGGCTATACTCCGGATTGATCACGACTTTGCTGATCCGACCGAAGGGCACGAAAAGTTCAACCAACTTATCTGCGTTCATGGTCTGTGGAAGGTTAGTGATGTACAGTCTAGATTTGTTGATTTCTGGAGAGGCAGTTGGTGAGCCTTGTACAGCTGAGCTGGAGGATGCTGCTGATGAAAGGCCTGCAACTCTGACAATTAATGTCTCCCCTTCAACCAGTGCTCCATTCATTAGTGCAATAGCCTCGGCAGCACATTGAGAATCAGCAAATTTGACAAAGCCATATCCTTTACCGGAATGAGCGCCTTCTTGGTCTGCCGCCACTCTCGCATGGGTGATCTTACCAAATGGCAAGAAAAGCTCAATCAGCTTATTTGTATCAACGGATGCAGGAATGTTGCAGACATATAGATTTGCCATGTCGATTTCCTTGATGGTTCTGGTATTGGTGTGTGATCCCACAGCTGAATTTGACAGTGTTGGAGAGATGTCAGACAACCGAACCTCTATCCTTTTACCCTCAACAAGAACTCCATTTAAATGGATGATGGCCTGAGCTGCATCACGAGAATCAGCGTACTTCACATGACCATATCCTTTGCTTAAACCTGTGGTGTGATCTTTGGGTACCTTTATCTCAGTTACTTTCCCAAACGGCCGAAAATGGTTGAGTAGCTTTAGCGTGTCCATGGATAAGGGGAGGTGGCTGACATACAAGCTACTCGAGTCGATTTCCTTTGAGGGCAGACTGCAAGTTTCTGACACAGATTGCTTTGATGGGTGGGATACTGATGTTGGAGGTCCAGCTACTCTAACCTCTAATGTTTTCCCATCAACCAGGCGGCCATTCATGCGTTCAATAGCTGCTGTGGCACTACGAGGTTCAGCATACTTCACAAAGCCATATCCCTGGCTTACACCAGTGAAACGATCATCCGCCACTTTTGATCGGACAATTCGTCCGAAAGGAAGAAATAGCTCGATGAGCTTGTGAGAAGTCACAGAAGTTGGCAGGTTACCCACATACAGGTTAGTGTCATCCACTTCTTTCAGCTTGCAACCATCCTTAAGCGAGGAGAGTATGTATTCTTGCCTCTTACGCAAGTGGCTATCCTGGTCATCAAACTGAGCTTTCCTTTTTACTAACTTGGCAGGACCAAAACTTTCAGTACTGTATGTGTAACAAGATACATCAGTAGCAAACCTGACAGATAAAGGTTTCTTCAACGGCCTCATTTCCATATCATCAATCACTGGTACCGCCTTGTGCTCATTGCTGCTACCCTTTCTCAGTGCCCGTTTTAGGACGACTTTCATATTTCGTTCCTTGTTGATAGTCTGCACAGTACTGGACTTCTTCTTCACAAATTCGTACTCATGAGCCACCTGATCATCACATGGCTCCACTTCATAGAGCTGCATCCTGTATGAATCAGTGAGAGGCTCCGGATAATACGAGTCCTGCTCGTCACTGTCTTCTTCCTCATAACAGAGTTCTGAAACAAAAGGTTCCTCGTAACTGGCATCCTCGTCTTCAAGTGGAGCCGCAACATCGCAAGGTTCCTCACCACTAACCTCTTCCTCTTCTGCCAAAGGATCTTCACAAGAATCCACAGCCTGTGTTTCTGGCTCACTATCATTGTCGTCTTCTTCATCATCATCATCATCATCGTAGAATTCACGTTCAAATGGCTCTTCTTCTTCACTGCCTTCTTCATATTCAGCAGGGACAGCACTCATGCCATCCTCCTGTGGCTGGTCAGCCAGGTCACTTTTGCATCCCATTCTTGTGACAGCAACTGTTTCACAGAGGAGAAGATTATTTAGCAAAGAAATACAGGATATGGCATCAGTTCTTAACACAAGTATTGAATGAACAGAAAATGCATAGCACGAGTATCGAATGATCAGCACACGTATAGCACCTGGACCTTGTAAAAAAGATGAGAAATGTACTACTAGTAGAGACCTTGAAATCTCATGTAAGCTGCACGACATGTCGTGTACACTCTTAATCCGCATTTGAGTCACACAATGTGTTGCATACCTTATACTAGTAAGTAATCACTGGACCCATATCAAGTTGCAATATCGATAGTCACAAAAACTAAAAGGAACTTGCATAATCAATCAGTGTGGCCATGCACGTCGAGAGATGCAGAGCCCAAGAGAGCTTCCCCTTCCACTATCCAAAAAATACCTAAACAGTTGGCACTCACATGCGTATAAAAAATGTGGAGCGCCCACTTCTTCCAATGATGGCCTTGTTTAATTTGGTACTACTGCAACTATGATGAAATGGCATCAGTTCTTAACACGGGTAACGAACGAGCAGCAAACCTAAAGCACTGGCGCCTTGTAAAAGAAAAGGAGAAATGTGCTCCCAGTAGAGACTTGGAATTGTAGCCGGTGTAAGTTGCACAAAGTGCTGTCTACACTCTTAATCCACATCAAGCTGCACTGCACAATGTGCTGTCTACACTAATAATCATGATAAGCAATGACTTGACCCATACCAAGTTGCAAAATTTGATTTGTTGCAAAACCAAAAGGAGCAATCGGTATGACTGCAGAGACGCAAGTAGTCTCATTGTGGTTTTAAGTGATTTCAGAAGGTGCTGCCTGCACCATACATATCTGTACACCATCTGCAGCAGAGCAGAGGTGATCTAGTGCAGATCAAGAGCTACTACATCCTACACACTAGTAGTACTAATTATGTACCCCAACGCACCAAATCTGCAGCTTTTTGTAACATTAGTAAGAATGATCCAAGGCCAGATGGGCTCCACATTGCAGCATTTCCATAGCAACCGTCCTAGTACTTACTAGTAGTAGTATATCTGTACTTTCTTCAGAAGATGGTGGTTTTCGTCCACGCTACAAACCCAGCAAGCAAAATCCGCAGCGCTTTGATCGAGCAAAAATAGCAGTAATCGAAACCCCCCTGTCTGGCCGAACCTCCCCCTTCCAAAATCGGAAGCTTGGGCCGAAACAGGGTCGCGTACGGGACGCGGCCGAAAACCCTCGTTCCTGCCTGCCTGCACCACTGGCCACGAGGATCGGCCGCAGAAACTAGGAAAGATCACAGCCATCGGAGGAAGAACCAGCCATCGGAGGGGGGAAAGGGGGAGAAGTACCTGTATCTTTCTCTGCCGCCGGAGACGGCGACGGAGCCTGCCGGCCGAGGGAGCGGCCTGGCGGCGTGGTCGAGGCTTCCGTCGGCAATGCGGCCGCGGAGGCGGAGGGTGAGGGGGGACGCGCGGTGGATGGACGGAGCGTGCCCGCGGAAGGGGGAGGTGCGACGGTGGTTGGGTGCGGCGTGCGAAGAATGGCAGAGCGGAGCGGAGCAGAGCGCAGAGGGACGGAAAGAAAGGGGAAGAAGGCTGTTCGTTGCGGCCGAGGGAGAGAAAAGAATGGGGAAATCGCGGGAAGGTCCCTGGCCGAGGGAGGGGATGGGGGAGCGGGTGATTTGTGGGTGTGCCGGGGTGTTATAGGGAAAAAGGCACGGGAGATTTTTGTTCATCCATCTTTCGTGTGTATATATATCGCTCAACCACACCGAGAACAAAAACTACGAGATCACTCACCCCTTTCGCGTGCATTTGTGAGTGTGTGAGGGGCAAAAAGTTACTACATGTGTGACTCCCACGTGGCATCATACCTTGCATGAAAATCAAAAAAAAAAAAATCATACGAACACTCAAGATCCAATCTAGGTGAGTGTATGCGCGTGTATATGAGCGCTTGTGTCTGTACTGATGCTCAAAAAAAAAGCTAGGAGACGGAAGTGTGTCTACATACCCTTGTAGACCGAAAGCGTTAGCGTTGTAACACAGTTGATGTAGTCGTACTCTCCACGATCCAATCCGATCTAGTACCGCACGTGCAGCACCTCCGAGTTTACCACACATACGGCTCGGTGGCGTCCTCTCCTTCTTGATTCGGCAAGCGAGGGAGAGGAAATAGATGAGATCTGAATCAACACGCATGGTGGTAGTGGAGGCGGCGGGCGTGGCTGACGAAGACTACCGACCGCTAAACCCACCAGCGCATTTGGATCGGCTTCTTCTCCACTCGGTGGCATGGGCATATGACACCCAGTCTATGTGCCTCCGCGACGCAAACGCGCATCTGAACCTCCACTTTCGGAGCCGACGTGCCGGATTTGGCCTCCGACGACCCCCGAAGACGTCCACATGCAAGCTAAAGGAAGATCGAGAGGCCCACGACCTCCTCGAGGTGGAACGTGCCGACAAGGGAAACATGGCAGAGCTCCGCCGCGTGTACTCGAAGAGTGCTGAGGTGGAGCGCAGGAGTAGAACTCCAATCAAATATCTCCGACCAAGAGCACACAATATATCACTGAGATCGCGGACACAAAACCACGAAAATTCGGTAGGCACACGCATGAATTTATCATCTGGTGAATAAATTTAACTTGAACTGATAACCCCCACACCCCCTCACTTTCTCAAATAGAACACGGAAGAGAACATGCCGATACCTAAGAGCATCTACAACCGGACTCTTCAAATTGATCGGGCGAACGTAGGACCACTTACCGGACATGAGAAAGAAGAAAAAAGTTGACCCAATCAGACCCCTCAAAGCCTCCTTAAATGTCTAGGTTGTTCGACACTCCTCATATTGCCATCATATATGAGATGAATATGACGAGTGCCCGGGCATGTCCGTAAGTGATCCTACGTCTGTCACATAGAATTGGAGCCACGATAGAGCATCTTTTTCTTTCTTTACAATTATATTCTTTAATTCTCTCCTTCTCCACCAATGAGATGCATGTGACAGGACGTATAAGGGAAAAAAACAGGGGCATGGCTACGTGGGCAGATAAATGTGGAGTCAAAACGAACACTCTCGTACACTGACCGGACGGGTCCGCTGACGTTTGAGGGGTCAAATTTGTTCAGTCTGACTGTTTGAGAGGTCAAATTTGTTCAGTCTGGCCGTAGATGCCCTAACTGAACATTTCTTCAGAATGTACCATCAGCAGCAAGCAAGGCAGAGACATCTTAGAGGGTGTTTGTTTCCAGGGACTTATGGGTTTAGGGACTTAAAGAAGTCCCTATAAGTCCCACCTAAACCAAACACAAGGGACTTACTGGGACTTATTGTGGTGATTTGGGACTTATCAAATAAGACTCTCAGGGAGGAGCTTATTGGGACTTATCGATCTAGACCCGCACCGCTCGTTCCCCTCCTCGCCTCGCTCTTTCCCTGCGTCGCGTACCGCACATCCGCTCGTTCCCCTCCTCGTCACCTCGCTCTTTCCCTGCGTCACACCAATCGCCGCCGCCGGCGGCACCCTCAACCGCCGCCGCCATGGCCGATGAGGAGGACGAGATCCCCTTCTTCTCTCAATTCCCCTCGTCTCAGCAGGCACCCGAAGGCTCATCCGCCGGTGGAAATCTCGGGAGGGGAATGGGTTTCTTGGATCTCAACAACAACGTCGACATCTTCCCGGAGTTGGGCTCGTACCAGCAACTTATAAGTCCCTGTAAACAAACAGGCAGGAACTCGGGACTTATAAGTCGATGTAAACAAACAGGCAAGGACTTATGACTTATAAGTTGGGACTTAAAAAAGTCCTAAAACTTATGAAACAAACAGGGCCTTAACTGAAGTTGGCATCACAAAATAACCATGCAAAGCTGCTACATGCAATTATTAGCATGTTAAACATTACAATTACGGTGCCAATTAGTTTCATCTAGTACAAAAGAAGAGTGTAGCAATTAGCAAGGATAGAGGGCCTGGAGGGTAGGATGCAAGCACGGCGAGCTCCGCCACGCCCTCGCGTGCAGCCGGAGCGTCTCCCGCGCCCGCTTCCTCGTCCTCTCGTCGCACCACTGCCGCCCCTCCTCCGGCGCCGACGCCGCCACCAGGCACAGCTTCCCCACCGCGCCCGTCGCCGCCATCTCCTGCACCACTGCGACCGTCGCCGCGTGCCGGGCGATTGATCGGAGCACCCGCACCGCCTTCGCGCTAGCCGCCATCGATGCCCCAGCCACCCACGCCCCTACGGCTGCCACGCCGGCTCCATGCGCCACCAGCGCTGCGCGGCCCTCCGCGCACCCGCACAGCCGGTTCAGCGCGCACAGCGCCAGCTCGCACCACGCGCGCCGCCGCTCGCCGTTCACGAGCAGTAGCAAGTCCACGAGCGCCGCCACTGCACCGGCCTCCGCGGCTTTCACCCGGTTTCGCCCGTGGGCGGTCGCACCAGCCAATACCCGAAGCGCCGCCTTGGTCGCCATCGCGGTCGATGCGCCCATGCCATCGTCACCGCGGAGCAGCCGCACAGCCTCGACGAACACCTGCTCCGGCAGCGACGCCGCCCTGCTCGGCGCCATGCACGCCGTCACGTCCGCCAGGAGCACGGCTGCGCGTGCCCGGGACGCCGCGTCGGCGTCGGAGCCGGAGTGCCCCTGCAGGGTGGAGACGAGCGCGCCGACCAGCGCCGCGCCATCCCTGTCTACGGCGCGCGCCAGGCACCGCTCCGGTAGCCGGAGCGAAGAGATGACGTCGAGCGCCGCGGCGGCGTAATCCGGCGCGCACGTCGCCGACGCAACGAAGACCTCAAGCAGCGCGTCCGCCGAGCCGGGTACGGCGGCGATGAGTTCCCTGCCGCGCTCGCCCTCCGCCGCCACGTCCCTGAGCTCGCGCAGTGCCGCAAGGGCCTCTCGCGCCGGTCCCTTGTTCTTCGCGTCGGCGAGGCGCGACACCAGCGCGGCGAGGCGGGCGCGGTCGGCAGGGGCCGAGTTCATCGTACGGTCGACGGCGTCGTCGGGGCGGTGGAGGGCGCACCAGGAGCGGATGAGGCGGGAGAGCGTGTGGTTGGGCGTGGGCTCGCAGTCCGGCAAGACGGGCAGCTTGGTGAGCGGGCAGGAGGCGGCGAGGCGGAGCCAGCGGTGGATGGCGTGGCGGTCGTAGGTGATGCTGGTGGGGAGCGTGACGGGGTCGCGCATCACGTCCAGCGTGATGGGGCACACGAAGTAGGACGGAACCTCCACCTCCTCCATTAGATTAGAACACGAGCAACCTAGGGCCTTCCTCTCCTCCTCCTTCTTCCTCTAGCTGTTGCAATGGTGGTGGTGAGACTGGTGGAGATAGTGGAGAATGAGAGAGCAATGGCGGATCGATGGCTACGAGCGGTTGATGCTGGAGATATTGTGGGAGGAAATCTTTGACAAAGCGGAGTATTTTATAGTATACGCGTGAGATCGATCGAGATGGATGTAGCGAGGATTCAAACCCAAGGACGTGTGCAGGTCTGCATGCTTTGGTTCGGTCAGTCCACTCTATCTCTATCCTTCTTCTTGGAAGGAGACCGGCTGATTTCCCGACCATTAAACAATTCTTTTTAAAATATAAATCCAAGCGGAAGGGCGTGTTTTGTATGTTTTCGTCATGTTTTTTTGCCGCATCGTGTCCGAATATTGACGTTGCGCTGTCCTGCTCGGAAGCTGCATATGAGGCGCCCGGAGACGCCAAGCAGAACCGACAGAGAGTTGACGAAGCGAAGAGCCTGGCAGTGATTTTATTCTACTCTCTCCGTTCGTAAAACTTGTCTTTTTATAGATTCAAATGGACTTTCACATACGGATGTATATAGACATATTTTAGAGTATATATTTACTCATTTTGCTCCGTATGTAGTCACTTGTATAAAAATCTAGAAAGACAAATATTTAGGAATGGAGGGAGTACCATGCATGCACGGGATGCATCTCCGCGGTACCTAGCTGCTTTGAGATCTGCGCGATGTTTTCTGATTTTTTGACAACGTTTATGTTAGTTTCAAAGTATTACATGGTGTTTTGTTGGTTTCTTCTTGTTTCAAAGTGTACCCTGTTGTTTTCAAGAAATTAAGTAATGCACTCGCTTTCATTGATGATTTCTTTTAAGGGGCTGGCTATTTGTAAGTTCGCCTGAGAAAATTTTGGTGCAAGTCCATTTTCTTTTACCGTTGCATCTTCACTGTACTGCTATGGTGTGTTTTCTACCTTCATCCTTCTCTTCAAACGCAAGCGCCGGTGGTCGATTCGTCTGCCACGGCCACCTGCGGCTGCCACGCCCCCCCCCCCCCCCCTCTCACAGCTCACTGCTGCTCATAGCATCATCCTCGTCTCCGGCGGGACGTCGCAGTTTGTTTACTCGAGCTCCGGCATGGCCTCCTTCCTTCCTAAGCAAAGTAGACTTACATAAAAAAAATCAAATGACTTAAATATAGCCCGTATCGTTTTTAAAAGGCTAGGTATTTACTTACTCCCTCCGTCTAGGTGAGTAAGTCATGTTAGGTTGTGCACCGTGACCAAGAAGGAGGGGAAACGAGAGACATTAATCATTATTTGCTAATTAATAGCATTGCATGCAATAAACTAATCATTACATGTCGTGTTTGGTAGTCTCAAGTCATTAAAAGCATGCACACCCCTCGTCTCTTATTGGTTCATATGTGAAGAAACAAGAAACAAGGTAGAAGTTAATGCACCGCGCCTAGGTGTCTTGGGATTATTTGGTTTTCGTAAGATGACTTACACACCTAGACGGAGGGAGTAGTACCCAATTAGTTTTGTGTGGACTAGCCTGTGAGGCAAGGCAATTAACATGAGTAGACAAGCAAAACGACAGAGAGTTTGACGAATTAGGCAGAGTAAAACAAGCTCGGGAGGACAAAACGGGCAGGCAGAGACCATGCATGAAGTCTCCGACGTTTAGGAGGCTGAGACCGACGTGGTGTCGCGCGCTCTAGCTTAGCTTAGCTTAATTTTGGCGCGAAATTTCTGGTGCTTACTCTTGTCCTGTTGTTGGTTTGTTTTTCTCTCGTGGTTAATTACTAGGCACTACCGCACTAGCTAGGCAGGCACAAACAGAAATGGCGCGTCTCCGGTGGCCAACGCGGCATCTTTGACCACCCTAATTGTTTGAATAGTTTTAGCTCGATCCATTTTGAAGATAAATTCCATGCATGCACATCGGTAGCAAGTGCGTGAGTATGAAGCACCCTGCGACCGTGCACTGTTTTTCTGAACCTCACACACAAGGACCCAAGGGAATAGTAGCGTGTCAGTTTTTTTTAAAACTCCTGATTTATTCATCAAACATCATGGCAGTACAAAAAACATGATTAGTAAAATTTTTTGCATTTATGTTCGTAGACCACCTAGTAATGACTATAAGCACTGGAGCAAGCTGAAGGCACGCTGCCGTCATCGTCCTCCCTCACAGGAGTCAGGCAAACCTTGTTATAGTAGACAGCCCAGAAGTAGTCATGCTAAGGCACCAAAGGGCCAACAACCCAGAACAAGAATCGTCATCGATGAAGAGAAGCGTAGATTAAATGGATCCAATCCATAGACACACGAACGCAGACAAATGGAGACCAGATCCACCGAATACAAATAGAGATCCACCGGAGACACATCTCCACACACACCCTCCGACGACAAGACACACACCGCCGGGATAGGTGCTAGGCAGGGAAAACGTTATTCCATCTTGACGGAGCCGCCGCCGCCTCTCTTTCTGAGCATGACACAAACCTTAAACATACTCAAGAAAACACCTAAAGCGGCAGACTGGCGATGGCGCCGGTGGGAGGCGGGGAAACCCTAGCCCCGTGGGAGTCGATCATGGGGAAGGATAAAAACGTTCCTTGTAGCATCTTAGCATTATAGTGCATGAAACTTGAGCCGCCATACTATTTTTTTGCGCTGGAAACCGGGAGCTTTATTAGGTTAAAACAAGATTACAATCTGTAGCTAGTACAACCGCTACATAACCTGGGACATCTTGAAACCAAACAATGGTTAGATGATTGCTCCTTGCAAGTTTAGCTAAGAAATCCACAATCCCATTCCGAGTATGACTAGTCTTATCTAGCTTAAGTTGCCGATCTCCACTAACTCGTTCACTTCCTCCACAAAATGACGGAGTTAGGGCCAATCAACCTTATTGTTTCTCAAAGCTAATACACCTCTGGCATTGTCCGTTTGAAGAATCATTAGTAGGGATATGCGTTGAAATATATTGTCCACCTTTCTTCATAAGTTCAGACTTTTGGAGCAATTAGCAGGTGCATGAATTCAATATAGTATCAGAGGCAAGAGGTCTTGAATTGAAAATCCTACCAACACAGTATTAAAAAATAATTTGCGGCCTACATCAATCCTATGTCTAAGGATTAAACAAGCCTAGACGTTAGCGAAAAGTGTTGAAATATATTGCACGCCTCACTCCATCAATTCAGACTTTTGAAACAACTGACTGGTGCATGAACTCAATAACATATGCTCAGTGGCTCTTTGTATGCCCTCCTTGATTGCCATCAGCTCAACCTCAAAGGCCTCTCCACATCTAAAGTAGCGGCAAGCACAAACAATCAGTTGTCCTAAATTCTCCCTGACAACAACTCCCACCCCGCCGTATTTGCTTGTATCACCATACGAGCCATCCATTGTTACATGTACCCATCCAACTCAGGTTGGAGACGGTCCGGGCCGGTCCGGTCCCGGTCCGAGCCGTCATTTGGACCGGCAGCCAGCGGTCCGGTCCGGACCGGACCGAGCTGTCCAACGAGCTGCTTTTCTAGGACCAGACCGTTTGGGGGTCAGCTCGGTCAAGCCCGAGAGGACTGAATGGACCGACCAGTGATGTTGCCTGGCAGGCTGTTTTTTGCTGCGTTTAGGTCCTATGTAGCTGCTGGTTATGTAGTTGCAAATAGCTGCCTATCGCACACAAGAGAGAGAGAGAGGGAGAGGATTTACTGAATCTAGCTAACCATCTAACTGAATCTAGCTAACCATCTAGCTGGGTCTTGCGAGCGAAACTAGCTAACCATCTAACTGAATCTACTGACAGACTAGCTAACTGAACTACTGACCGTACTGACGAAACTGAATTTTGACGAAACTGACGAAACTGACGAAACTGAAATTTTACAAACTGACAGCGAGCCGCCGGCGTATGTGGACACGCTCATCGCCCTCTGGGTCCTGGAAGACCACAACGGTAGCAATTGAAGGCGGCAGCATTGGCTCGCCGACGGTGAAATCGTGGGCTTGTGCGCCGAGTTCGTTGGTGCATGAACTGAAACAGTGGCCTCAGAGCTGCAGTACATGGCGAACCTGGTGAAACGCCCACACATGCAAGATGCCGTCCAGTTCATCCTGGTGGCGCCGGCGAGACGTTCGCCTACCTGGGCTAGCTGGTGGCCAGTGTGCGTGCTGCGCTGAAACGATAGCCGTGACCATGGTCGAGAACTCCAGATCAGCGGCGGTGCAAGCACGACAGCGATGGCGAGTGGCAGCAAGAGGCTATGGCGCATGGGGAGGAGAGGAAGGAAGAATAGGGGAAGCTCGGGGACACGATGGTTCACCCGGGGGCTGCCGGTGGCCGCGACGACCAGGAACAGCGGCGGAGGTGACTACGTTTTCTCGGTCCGCTCGGTCGGCTCGGTTAAAGCCCGGACCGGACCGAAGCTTTGTCAGGCCTGATTCTTGAGCTCGGACCGACTGATTTTTTGAGCGGGCTAGGCCCGAGCTGGCCAAGACCGAGCGGGCCACAAGCCGGTCCGAAAGACCGCTCGTGTCGTCCACCCTGACATCCAACGACCGGTTTGCCTCCTAGTTAGCCCGTCAGAAACCAGGGAAGTTCTCCGCCTACTCCTCCCCCTCCATCCTCCCCCTCCTCAGGGCCGCCTCACTAGTAGAAAAGGGGGCAATGGTCCAGGCCGGGTCAGCCCATTAGTCCCGGTTCAATCCAGAACCGGGACCAATGGGGGCATTGGACCCGGTTCGTGAGCCCCGGGGGCCGGCCGGGCCACGTGGGCCATTGGTCCCGGTTCGTCTGGACCTTTTGGTCCCGGTTGGTGGGAAGAACCGGGACCAATGTGCCTTGCTCCTGGCCCACCACCATTGGTCCCGGTTGGGGGAATGAACCGGGACCAAAGGCTTCCCTTTAGTCCCGGTTCAAGCCACGAACCGGGACCAATTAATTGCCTATATATACCCCTCGAGCAGAGCACTCTCACTGCTCTGTTTTTCGTGGCCGGCGAGGAGAGAGCTTTGTGGTGCTCTAGCTCACCTCCTATGCACACGAGGTGTTCGATGGAATGCCCGAGCCACACTACTTAAACTTTCTCCTCTCCAAGCTCCACCTCCAAGCTCCATTTTTCTCAATATTTGTCTAGGTTTAGCGGTCCGTCACGTCCCGTCCCCGTCTTCACCGCCGTCGATCGCCCGCGCCGATGTCGTCGCCTGCACCACCGTGGTGAGCCTCTTGTTCTTATCTTCTTTCTGAAAGGAAAAAAAACTCTTACTTGTATGTTTATATAGATACTTGTATAATTTTCTTACTTTTATTATTGCATCTTATATAGTGCGATGGTTTTGGTATCCACCCCCGTCGGCCCTCGTCCTGTCTATGATTCAGATGTGGTATATATTATCTTTTCATAACTATTGGTTCATTTATTGTTTATGACAATTATGCCGACCAACGTGACATAGATTTTATTTATCTAGGAGGTTGTTGAACCGGAAATTCCAACCGACCCTATTGTCGAGAGGTTAAATTTAGTTGAAGAAGAAAACAATTTGTTGAAGAAAAAAATTAGAAAAATAGAGGAGGAGAAGATGATATTGGAGTTGCATGTTGCGGATGTCGTCGATGATCACAAGATCAAGATGGATGCAATGCGCTTGAAGATTAGAAAGATTAGAAAATATGCCATTCATACCGAGGCTTGGTATCATTATGCCGTTGGATCAGTTGTTACATTGGTTGCGATTATGATCGCATTTGTTTTCGCATTGAAATGTTTTACATAGTTTCAGTGTATGGTTTAATTAATTTAGATGCTCTGCAGAGCTTTATGTTGTTAGATGAGAACTATGTATGTACTTTGGTTTTAATATGATGATGAACTTCTATTAATTTGGTCACTTAATTATCTATTCATGATGTTCTGTAATGATTTTTGACACACTTAATTATATATAATGCACGCAGATGAACCGGCAATGGATGTACGGTTCAAGACACACCTCCGAGTACATTAAGGGCGTGCATGATTTTCTCGAAGTGGCTGAGGCAAACAAGCAGAATGGTTTTATGTGTTGTCCATGCCCTATATGTGGGAATACAAAGTCTTACTCTGACCGAAAAATCCTCCACACCCACCTGCTTTACAAGGGTTTCATGCCACACTATAATGTTTGGACGAGGCACGGAGAAATAGGGGTTATGATGGAAGACAACGAAGAAGAAGAGTACGATGACAACTATGTGTCCCCTGAATACGGTGATGCTACTGAAGATCAAGAGGAAACAGACGATGTGCACGATGCTGCTGCAACGGGCGAAGCTGCTGAAGATCAAGAGGAACCAGACGATGTGCCCGATGATGATGATCTCCACCGGGTCATTGTCGATGCAAGGACGCAATGCGAAAGTCAAAAGGAGAAGCTGAAGTTCGATCACATGTTAGAGGACCACAAAAAAGGGTTGTACCCCAATTGCGAAGATGGCAACACAAAGCTCGGTACCGTACTGGAATTGCTGCAGTGAAAGGCAGAGAATGCTGTGCCTGACAAAGGATTTGAGAAGCTACTAAAAATATTGAAGAAGAAGCTTCCAAAGGATAACGAATTGCCCGACAGTACATACGCAGCAAAGAAGGTCGTATGCCCTCTAGGATTGGAGGTGCAGAAGATACATGCATGCCCTAATGACTGCATCCTCTTCCGCGGTGCGTACAAGGATCTGAACGCATGCCCGGTATGCGGTGCATTACGGTATAAGATCAGGCGAGATGACCCTGGTGATGTTGACGGCGAGCCCCTCCAGGAAAAGGGTTCCTGCGAAGGTGATGTGGTATGCTCCTATAATACCACGGTTGAAACATCTGTTCAGAAATAGAGAGCATGCCAAGTTGATGCGATGGCACAGTGAGGACCGTAAGAAAGACGGGAAGTTGAGAGCACCCGCTGACGGGTCGCAGTGGAGAAAAATCGAGAGAAAGTACTGGGATGAGTTTGCAAGTGAGCCGAGGAACGTATGGTTTGCTTTAAGCGCGGATGGCATTAATCCTTTTGGGGAGCAGAGCAGCAATCACAGCACCTGGCCCGTGACTCTATGTATGTATAACCTTCCTCCTTGGATGTGCATGAAGCGGAAGTTCATTATGATGCCAGTTCTCATCCAAGGCCCTAAGCAATTCGGCAACGACATTGATGTGTACCTAAGGCCATTAGTTGAAGAACTTTTACAGCCGTGGAATGGAAACGGTGTACGTACGTGGGATGAGCACAAACAGGAGGAATTTAACGTAAAGGCATTGCTGTTCATGACCATCAACGATTGGCCCGCTCTCAGTAACCTTTCAGTACAGACAAACAAGGGATACCACGCATGCACGCACTGTTTACTTGACACCGATAGTATATACCTGGCAAGCTGCAGGAAGAATGTGTACCTGGACCATCGTCAATTTCTTCCGACCAACCATCAATGTCGAAAGAAAGGCAAGCATTTCAAGGGCGAGGCAGATCACCGGAAGAAGCCCACCATGCGTACCGGTGATCACGTACTTGCTATGGTCAATGATTTACACATAATCTTTGGAAAGGGTCCCGGCGGACTAGCTATTCCGAATGACGCTGACAATCACGCACCCATGTGGAAGAAGAAATCTATATTTTGAGACCTACCCTACTGGAAAGACCTAGAGGTCCGCTCTTCGATCGACGTGATGCACATGACGAAGAACCTTTGCGTGAACCTGCTAGGCTTCTTGGGCATGTATGGGAAGACAAAAGATACACCTGAGGCATGGGAGGACCTGCAACGCTTGCACGAAAAAGAGGGCATGCCTCTGAAGCAGTATGAAGGTCCTGCCAGCTACGCTCTTACGAAAGAAGAGAAAGAAATCTTCTTTGAATGCCTGCTCAGTATGAAGGTCCCGACTGGCTTCTCGTCGAATATAAAGGGAATAATAAATATGCCAGAGAAAAAGTTCCAGAACCTAAAGTCTCATGACTGCCACGTGATTATGACGCAACTGCTTCCGGTTGCATTGAGGGGGCTTCTACCGGAAAATGTCCGATTAGCCATTGTGAAGCTATGTGCATTCCTCAATGCAATATCTCAGAAGCTGATCGATCCAGAAATCGTACCAACGCTAAGGAGTGATGTGGTGCAATGTCTTGTCAGTTTCGAGCTGGTGTTCCCACCATCCTTCTTCAATATCATGACGCACGTCCTAGTTCATCTAGTCGATGAGATTGTCATTCTAGGGCCCGTATTTCTACACAATATGTACCCCTTTGAGAGGTTCATGGGAGTCCTAAAGAAATATGTTCGTAACAGCGCTAGGCCAGAAGGAATCATCTCCATGGGCCATCAAACAGAGGATGTCATCGGGTTTTGTGTTGACTTCATTCCTGGCCTTAAGAAGATAGGTCTCCCTAAATCGCGGTATGAGGGAAGACTGACTGGAAAAGGCACGCTTGGAAGGGACTCAATAATATGCAGGGACGGATATTCTTGGTCTCAAGCACACTACACAGTTCTACAGAACTCTACCTTGGTGACCCCGTATGTCGATGAACACAAGAACAGTCTGCGCTTCAAACACCCGGAGCAGTGCGACGACTGGATTACATGTGAAAATATAAGGACTTTCAGCAGTTGGTTGGAAGCACGTATCAGAGGTGACAACACTGTTTGTGATGAGCTGTACTTGTTGTCCAGGGGACCATCTTTGAGTGTATTGATTTGGAAAGGATACGAGATAAATGGGAATACATTTTACACGATTGACCAAGATCAAAAGAGCACCAACCAAAACAGCGGTGTCCGCTTTGATGCAACAACCGAGAGGGGAAAGGACACATATTATGGTTACATAGTGGACATATGGGAACTTGACTATGGAGTAGATTTTAAGGTCCCTTTGTTTAAGTGCAAATGGGTCAATCTGTCAGGAGGCGGGGTACAGGTAGACCCACAGTACGGAATGACAACAATGGATCTGAAAAATCTTGGGTACACTAACGAGTCGTTCGTCCTAGCCAATGATGTGGCACATGTTATCTATGTGAAGGATATGTCTACCAGACCGAGAAAGAGAAAAGATAAGGAAGCGAATACATCATATGATGAGCCAAAGCGCCACATAGTTCTTTCAGGAAAAAGGGACATCGTGGGAGAGGAGGACAAGACAGACATGTCTGAAGATTATGAAAAGTTTCATGAAATTCCTCCCTTCAGAGTCAAGGCTGACCCCAGCATCCTGATAAACGATGAAGATTATCCATGGTTACGGCGCAATAAGCAAATGACACAAGCGAAGAAAAAGTGAAGACTTTCTTCCGCAACTATTATGATGATACCATGCCAACTTTATAACTGACAATTATGATACCATTGTCCGTTTTGTACATGCACATGCTATGTGGGTCAATTTATGATACCATGCCAACTTTCAACTTTTTCAGAGTTCATTTGAAATGCTTTAATGTCATATGGTTCGGCCCTCGTAATAATTAAAAATAGCAACAATAAGTATTTTGTTGTAAGTAGAAACAAAATAAAATAAATAAAGCAAAAAAGAAAACAAAAAAACAAAAAAAGTGTTTTCAAATTTGAAAAGTAATGGCAGTAACAGAAAGTTTATAATTTTCCTAAAACTAAAAGCAAAAAGAATTAAAAAAATAAAGCAAAAAACAAAAGAAAATAAATAATGCAGAAAACAAAAGAAAAAACAACAATAAGTATTTTTTTGTAAGTAGAAACAAAATAAAATAAATAAAGCAAGAAAGAAAACAAAAAAACAAAAAAAGTGTTTTCAAATTTGAAAAGTAATGGCACTCACAGAAAGTTTATAATTTTCCTAAAACTAAAAGCAAAAACAATTAAAAAATAAAGCAAAAAACAAAAGAAAATAAATAATGCAGAAAACAAAACAAAAAAACAACAATAAGTATTTTGTTGTAAGTAGAAACAAAATAAAATAAATAAAGCAAGAAAGAAAACAAAAAAACTAAAAAAGTGTTTTCAAATTTGAAAACTAATGGCACTAACAGAAAGTTTATAATTTTCCTAAAACTAAAAGCAAAAACAATTAAAAAATAAAGGAAAAAACAAAAGAAAATAAATAATGCAGAAAACAAAAGAAAAAAACTGGAAAAAAATAAATATAGCAACAATAAGTAAAGAAAACAAAAAAACAAAAAAAATGCCTCCTACTGGGCCCCGACGGCCTGAATACGACTAGAAACCCTGCTATGGGCCAGGATTCAGGCCCGCAGTAGGCCCAGAAGGCCCATCAGGCAAAGCAATAGCAAGTAGGACCGAAAGCCTGCGGTGGAGAGGAGCTCGAGAGGGGTGCGGCAGTGGGGCTTATAATCCACTGCGCGCCCCTCTCGACTAGCGAGGTGGGACTAAACTTTGGCCCCGAGGCGGGCAGCACAGAGGCCTTTGGTCCCGGTTGGTGGCACCAACCGGGACTAAAGGGGGGCATTAGTCCCGGTTGGAGTCACGAATCGGGACCAATGCCCTTCGTATATATACAACACTTAGCAGTTTTCGCCAAAATCCATCTGTTTCTTCTCGCGCCGACGCCTTCTGCTCCTCGTCGCCGTCGCCGCCGAGCCCTGCCCCGACGCCGTCAGGCTAGTCCACCTCGCCGTCGCCGCCGCCGAGCCACTGCCCCGACACCGTTGCCGCGCCCGCCGCCCCTGCCCCGACACCGTCGCCGTCGCCGTCGCCGCGCGCGCCGCCACTGCCCTGACCCCGTCGCCGTCGCCGCGCACGCCACCCGTTCCCCGACCCCGTCACCGTCGCCGCGCGCGCCGCCCCTTCCCCAACCCCGTCGCCGTCGCCCCGACCACACGCCGCCGCCTTCGGTCCGGCCGCCGGCGCCCTTTCCTCTTATTTTTTGGTGCATTTTATGTATATGTTCTCTGTGTATATATGTATATGTTCTCTGTGTATATATGTCCATATATGCAAAATTTAGATTTTAGAAAAACTTTATATATGCAAAAGTTTATATCTGCAAAAATTTATACATATATGTAAGTATATATGTATGTATAGATGTATGTATGTGGATACATGAGGGGGGTCGATATACCCCCTCTCCGATAGAATTTTTGTGCATTTTAGGTTAGTGTATATATATGTTGATGTATATATGCAAAAGATAGATTTTTAGAAAAAATACTATTTTGCTGTTGATGATATGATGATGTTTTTTTTCATATATGCATTTTTTCATATATGTATTATTTTTTTAAGTTGTTAGTAGATATCGATTTTAGGTTAGTGCATTTTATCACTGATTTTAGGTTAGTTGATCAATTTAGTGCATTTTATGTTTGTTGCATTTTAGGATAGTGCATTTTATGTTAGTGGAGAGGAAAAGTAAAATAAGGAAAAAGAAAATAAGTAGAGAAAGAAGGAGAAGAAGAAGGAGAAGAAGAAGGAGAAGAAGAGGAGAGGAAGAAGAGAAAGAAGAAGAAAAAAAGAGGAGAAGAAGAAGGAATAGAGGAGCTTCTTCTCCTTTTTTTCTCCTCTTTTTTTTCTTCTTCTTCTTAATTTTTATCGGGAACGAGGGTGTCGAGGATCGCCGAGGGGTCGAGGGTCGGGAACTAGGGTAGAGGGTCGAGGGTCGTTAATGGGTCAAGGGTCGAGGGTTTCAGGGTCGAGGGTTCGAGGTTTCTAGGGTCGAGGGATCGAGACGGCCGAAGGAAGAAAAGAGGAAGAAGGAAGAAAGAAGAATAAAAAGAATGAGAGGAAAAAGGAAAATAAGAAGATGAAGAAGAGGAGAGGAAGAAGAGGAGAAATAAATAAGAAGAGGAAAAAAGAAGAAAAAGAAGAGGAGAAGAAGAAAGGAATAGAGGAGAAGAAGAAAAAATAGAAAAAAAATCTATTTTTTCTTCTTCTCCTCTATTCCTTTCTTCTTCTCCTCTTTTTTTTTCTTCCTTCTTCCTTCTTCCTCTTTTCTTCCTTTTACTTAATTATTTTCCTTTCTCGTCGTTGTCGCGTCGTTGTCGATATAACCCCCTCGAGATAACTTCGACATGAGGGGCGGTCGATATAAATACCCCCCCCTCGGCCCTCTCGCTCGACCAAAACTCTCGAGGACACCCAAACCCTAGAGAGAAAACGATGTTGGTCTCCTACCCCCTCCCATCGCGCCCCTACCCGACAAATTAACTCTCTTGAAACGTTGTTGTGTCGAGGCGACCCCAAACTCTAGAGAAGCAGCGTCGAGGCCACTAACATGATTCCTTATTGTGATTAGCTGGCTAGTTCTACGTTTGCCATCTGTACCGTATATAAACATGTTGTAAATATTTGCAGAAACTATGGAGCACTGCCGAGACGAAGAAACAGAAGCGATATTGAGGGACATAATCGCGAATGGAAGGGATGAAGTTGCGTCATTTCTCCTCGACTCCGTTGGTCAGCTGGAAGAACGGGGTGAAGAAGAGGGCTATGTTGATGATGGCTTCGGCCCATTAATGCTGGTACAAGAACAGGACTATGTTCATGATGACTCCGATGACACAATGGAGGAACAAGAAGGAGACCGTGCTGACTGCTCCGGTGACCGAACCGAGCCCGGCCAGGTATATATATATTAGTTAAGCCCGTGCTGACTAGTTAATTGATGCTTCCATTGTTTTGGTATATGTACACATATTAATTACTCTCTTCTTTCTTCCTTATAATTTCTAGCCCTCCGGATCGAGCACAACTTTGGTAAGGAGACGAGGCCCGAAGAAAAAGTTGAGCTCGGATGAAAAGTTTGAGATCATAGAAATCGCGCCCGACGGCGAATCGATTGAACCCATCCGGACAAGGAAGGCATTTTCTTCTCAGTGCGGGGTTCTTGTTAGGGACAAGATCCCGATCAGCATCCAGCAATGGTATAAGCCTAAGGAGGAAGACCCTGAGGTGTCTTATGTCAATGATATGCAGAAAGAAGATCTTTGGACTCAGCTGAAGGCAAATTTCACCCTACCACCAGAGGAGGATCCGGAGAAGCCAGTTAAAGAGGAATTAATCAAGTCTTGTGCTCTTAAGAAGATGGCAACCCTAATGAGGAGGTGGAGGAAAGAGCTGAACCAGTTTGTCAAAAATAAAAAGACACCAGAATTCATCGACAAATATGAGAAGATAAAGATCACTGGCCCGCATTTGTGGCCCACAAGACATCGGAAAAGAGTAAGAAGATGTCAGAGACAAACAAGAAAAATGCTGCGAAGAAGACGCTTCACCATCGCACGGGGTCAGGTGGCTACCTGCAAGCCCGGCCTAAGTGGTCCAAGGCTGAGAATGATCTGCTTGAAAAAGGGATCGAACCAGAGACAATGAGATGGCCAAACCGTTGCCGGACTTGGTTCTTCGGGTCTGGCGGAACCTTGGACCCTGTAATAGGGTTTTGCCAGTGGACGGACGAGCAACTGGAAATACCAGTCAAGAACCTTCGACACTATATCGATGCAGCGCAGCGAGGGACATTCCTTCCAAACAGGGAGAAGGACGAGCTCACAATGGCCCTTGGGAATCCTGAGCACCCTGGACGGACACGAGGCACGCCAGGCTCCATTCCGTGGAAGGTTGGTTTTTCGGACGCAGGGGGTTACAAAACCCACGAGAGGAGGAAGAAACTGGAGCAGGACCAACTGCAGGCGCTGCACGAAAGGGTAATGGGGCTAGAGGATCGAGAAGAGGAACGAGAAGCAGCAGATCGCAGCAAACGACCTGCCGAAGCTTCCCCCGAAGCTACCCCGCCATCTCAGCGGAGAAGCAGCGTGGCTTCCACCGAGCTTCTTCAGCCGGAGCATGTCTTGACGGCTCCTGCCAGCTATCCCGTGGATGGTATCATGGAGTCTCAAAATTGCCACATGATGGCGCGATGGATGACTTTGAAGGTCAAGGCGGCTGTTGGCCAAGTTTATCCTAGTGGACCCGACACAACTTATCACTGCCAGCCGATTCCAAAAGGAAATTCTAAGGTGATGGTGGATGAAATAACGGAGGGATTTGAGGACCTCGTGCTTGACCATCCTACCGGTGAAGGGGAGACTAGGCTGGGTTCTGCTCTGAAGACTCCATGCCTATGGAAGAAGGAGCTCATCAACCTTTTGAACTGGACGCCTCCGCCTCCTCCTCCTGCTCCGGCGAGTCAGGGCACTCCGCCTCCTCCATCGCCTCCTCCTCCGGCGAGTGACAATCAGGGCATGCGTGGCGGCACTCCGCCTCCTTCTCCGGCGCATGGCGGCACTCCGCCTCCTTCTCCGCCTGCGCCGGCGCTCCCGAGCAGCCAGCAGCATCCTCCTTCTCCACCTCGCCAGCAAGGGCGGAAGAGACCCGCCGCCGCCCCGGCTGCTCCGGCGCGTCGTACTCCTTCTCCTCCGCCTCGTAAGCAAGCAAGAAAGAGGACAGACGCCGCAGCCGCTCCGTCTGCTCCGGCGTCTAGCAGCACAACCAGAGGCGGGAGGCAATACAAATACGGTCCATCATCTCTCAAGCCTCTAGAGAAGTTACCGTACGAGAGGTCCGAGGAGTAAAACGATACGATTGTGTGGACCCACGTGAAGGAGTTCTTTGAAGGGGTGAAAGCAAAGAGACATCCACCTCCGGAGGAGAAGGTAGATCCGGTGTAAGCAAAACGCACTATCGATGCCCTGAGGAAACCACCAAAGTCTCCGCCGAGAACCAACTATGAGCGCATTACTGAACATACATATCCCCAAGCCCAGCGGTCGGGAACTACTGTCAGTGCTAAAAGGTCAAAAGAACGAGCAAAGGGGAAAAAAATTGCCCAGCTTGGCGAACAAGCACAACAATCGTGCCCCCCGCTCAATGTGTCTAATGCTCCGGGGACGGTGGCCGGTTATGGCAATCTTGACGATTACCTGCCTGACGATGCACTTCCTGATTTCTTGGAGGTGGACGAACACAGATACGAGTACGGGAAGCCTCTCGTCAAAGATGAAAAATCTCCGACAACAATGATGCGAAGATTCCATAATTGGTACATGGAAACCTGCAGAGAGTCTGAGGGTAAGAATGCTTTGTATCTGCATATTAAAGAGGAGCACGATCTCGTTGCAAATGATCTGTTGATTGTTCCATTTGAGGAGTTTTTCGAGTTCTTCAATCAAAAGGCCCTCGATAAATTAATGGTCTTTTGCTACTGCCTGTAAGTACTATTTCTGTCATTAAGTCTCTATATATAGCTCGGCTCTTTCATTGCATGTATTTATAATTAATTATGCTCAATATATTATGCAGATTGAAGATCGTCGAGTGCAAAAAACAAGAAATTTATGATATTGGGTTCATTAACACAAATATCATAGATGTATTTCTGGTTGAAAAGAACGTCAAAGAGGCCGAGGAAAACTTGCTACAATCGTTGATCAAAAATCAAAACAAAGATACCATACTCTTTCCTTACAACGGCCCGTGAGTGTTACTGTCGTGTGCATATTCGGTTTCCCTTATTACTCAAGCGAGCTTATAGTACTCCCTCCATTCCCTTATACAAGGCCACTATGAAAATTGCGTTTTGCATCTATATAAGGCCACTAACAGTAATCAAGGCAAAAACTGATGATGTTTTCTCGTACTAGCAACTTATTTAATTTTTGCATGCATGTAGTCATAATGGCATTGTGCTATTTTCTTCACATTCCTTCCTTGCATGCATGCATGCATATTAATGATTCCGGTTAACGAAAAGAAAAGTTGGCTTTTAAAGTAGTCATTAAATTTTACCTTGGTACCTGTAATATGAGTTTGTGGCCTTGTATAAGGGAATGGAGGGAGTAATGTAATTGATGAGTTATGCATGCGTGTGCAGGTACCACTATATTCTTCTGGAGATTAAGCTTGAGCGTGGACTAGTAACCGTCTTAGACTCGAGACGGAAAGATCCCAAATCCTATGCGGACATCACTGAAATTCTCAGCAAGTAAGTTCAATCGATCATTATCGCACCATATCGGCAACTTTTTGTTCATTTCCTGATATCTCAAGTAATAATAATTATTTTCTTTGTCTTGCAGGGTTTGGAAACAGTTCACCGCAGAAGCTCCGGGACGGCCGAAGGTGCTGACATATAAATACCCGAAAGTAAGTACTACTGGTTAGCTAGTTGCGCGCATCTCCCGTTGATTCTATAGCTATACTTTCATCAATGCCATTTATAATGCTTCATTATCAGTTTGATTGACCTCTATTTCTCGTAAAGTGCTTGTGGTAGGAGGAAGGGAATGATTTTTGTGGATACTACGTGTGCGAGTTCATCCACACCACGACTTTGAAAAACAAGCGGGGCTACTCTAGAAGACAATATGAAGTGCGTAAGCAATAATATTCACAATTTCATTTTATTACACCATCATTTCTGTTGAGTTTCATTCATATATAGGTATTAATTGACCCCCTTCTTCAAATTAGACGTGGCAGATGCGGGATGAACTCCTAGAACTAGATCGCATGAAAGCAATTCAAGAGAAATTGGCGGGATTCTTTCTTGACCACGTCATCAGTAAAGCCGGAGAATACCATGTGGAAATTGATTTCAAATGCTAGGGGTTTGTAATTAAGAGATCTTATACATATTGTACATGTATGTAGCCAGTAGAGTCGGATACATGATACGAAAACTTGTTGTTCGACCAATCTCTCGGAGAAGGAGAGGTCGATCGATCACTTCTCTCGGTATGCATGACAAACTTCTGTACTGAATGGTTCTCTCGATCACTTATGTATATATAGTACGTAGCGTCGACCAAGCACGGACATAAGAGAGGACACTTCTCTCTATTAATTAGCTAGCTAACACAATATATGAAACACCTAAATTAACCCCCCCAAAACCCCCAACCTCCCCTCCTTTCAAAAAAAAACCCCAGCCACTGGAATGCTGACGCGTGGATGCCTTTTGGTCCCGGTTGGAGCCACCAACCGGGACCAAAGGCACCCTCACTGGACTCAGCGCACAGGGCCACATGGAGGCACATTGGTCCCGGTTCGTGTTTGAACCGGGACTAATGGGTGGAGGTATTAGTAACGATCCATTAGTCCCGGTTCATGATCCGGGACTAAAGGCCCTTATGAACCGGGACTATTAGATGTTTTTCTACTAGTGCCTCCTCCTCCCAACCCTACCCGCCTCCTCCACCCAACCCTAGCTGCCCCTCCTCCTCACCCCCTTCCCTCCTCTCTCCCTCGCCACCGCCTGAGGCAGCTGTGGGGCAAGCTCGGGGCTCCAAGGGTGGTGGCAGCGGGGCCTCGGTTGCCCTGCTTCTGTGTGGGGAACTCCGGATCTGGAGCAGCGGCTCCATTGGCAAGGCACGGCCGGCTAACAACCGTGCGGGTGGTGGATCCGGTGTCCCGACCGCGCGGGCGGCGGGATCTGGTGGTCGTTGGCGGTCGGCGGCAGCGGCTTCTGGGGCAGTCGGTGTGCGCGATCTGGCGCGTTCCTTCCTTCCCTGTTCGGCGTGTGGGCCAGCCTGGTCGGGCCATGCTTCCTCTTGGTCACCTGTTCTGTACAGGAGGTGTTGTTGGTGGCGGAGATCTAGTTCGAGCGAAATCTTTGGCCGGCCATGACCAGCCGCGCCGACGGTGACGCCTGAGGGCGCCGTTTCCCTCCTTGGAGGCGTCGGTATGGACGGATCTCCTCACTTCACCTTCCTCTAGGTTTCCCGGGCGAAAGCACTAACTCTGTTGGGCGGCGGCGACGCTCACGGTGTCGTTTCCTTCTTGAAGGCACCGCTTCGGGAACCTTGGGCTTGGGTGGTTCTTGTGGGTGGTGGGCGACAGCGGTGGTGCTGCCCTTTCGTAGCATGGATTTATGTCCATTGCTTGGAGATGGAGTCGCGTAGGCGGAGGTCGTCGGCTGGCGTCGTGGTGGCGTCAACAGCGGAGGACCTGCCAAGGCTCGCGTAGGTGGAGGTCGTCGTTTGGCGTCATGGTGGCATCGATGGTGGAGAACCTGCTAAGGTTGTCACCTCAATCTACTCTAAAGATGGACCAGTGGAAGATGGCGGCGACGACACATGTGAGTGCGTTAGACTGGTTTGAGCCCTGGACCCAGCAAATGGCTCGGTCGGGGCCTCCGGCTTTAGATGTTAGGCTTAGGTGAGAGGTATGGGTATGTGGCCCAGCTTGCACCCCTTCATCATTTGGATAGGAGTAGCGGCAGATGCTGTCAAGATGGTGGATTCAGGCATATTGTTGTTATACTTTGTAAGCTCCTCAAGAATAATCAATAAAATGGCCATATGCATCTCCCATAAGAGGCCGAGGGTCATCCTCCTTTTTTTTAAAAAAAATCCAACGGCCGGTGGAGACCAACTTGAAGTTGAGTCTTACTGAACATTTATTCCCGACCGGACAGCTTGTGTACCTAATTGATTCTTTGCTCATCTCTTAAAAAGTTGCCAACTTTTTCTAACTTTTAGTTTTGCCAAATGTTGGCATCAAGCCAATTAGCGTCAATGTCTGACACGTTTGATCCTTGCTCTGATGGCACGTCTAGCGTCATTGGAGGGCGTGTGGAGGTGCGTTTCCGTCGAATCTCACGCATTCGGTTGGTGCTGGTCTTTGGTGGATTTTGTTGGAATCTAGTCTACGTTTGGGTTCTTACAGGTTTCATCCTTCCGATCTATGACTTTCTTCATCATTTATGGTTGTTGCTTTGGTATGTTGATCCTATGGGGCCTTAACACGACATATTCCCAACTGTCTACTACAATAAGGTTTGCCCGGCGCTGGTGAGGGAGGGGCGATGACGGCGACTGATACGTCTCCAACGTATTTATAATTTTTGATTGTTTCATGCTATTATATTAACAATCTTGGATGTTTTATAAGCGTTTATATGCTATTTTAGATCATTTTTGGGACTAACCTATTAACCCAGTGTCAGTTCTGTTTTTTTTCTTGTTTTTGGCTTTTCAGAAAATCAATATCAAACAAAGTCCAAACACGATGAAACTTTACGGTAATTTTTTTTATGGACCAAAAGGAACCCTAGAAGGTTCAGGAGGAGGCCGGAAGAGCTAGGAGAGAGCCCCGAGCTCACAGGGCATGCCCTGGGGAGTAGGGCATGCCCCCCCGAGCACGTGGGCCCCATGCAACACCGTTTGGACTAATTCTACCTTTATAAATTCCCAAATATTCTCAAAACACCAGAGAGGCACCGAAACACTTTTTCCGCCGTTGCAAACTTCTGTTCTTCCGCGAACCCATCTGGAGGCCTTTTCCGGTACTCTGCCGGAGGCAGAATAGATCACAGAGAGCTTCTACATCATCCTTGCTACCTTCCGATGATGCGTGACTAGTTCACCACAGACCTACAGGTCCATAGCTAGTAACTATATGGCTTCTTCTCTCTCTTTGATCTTCAATACTGTGTTCTCCTCGATCTCCTTGGAGTTCTATTCAATGTAATCTTCTTTCGCGGTGTGTTTGTTGGGATCCTATGAATTGTAGGTTTATGATCAGATTATTCAATGAAAATAATTGAGTCTTTTCTGAACTTCATTATGCATGATTGTTGTAGTTTTGTATTTCTCTCTGATCTATCCATTTAGTTTGGCCAACTAGATTGATTTATCTTCAGCGGGAGAGGTGCTTTGTGATGGGTTCAATCTTGCGGTGTCCTCACCTAGCTAGTGACAGAAAGGGTAGTGAGGCACGTATTGTATTGTTGCCATTAAGGGTAAAATGATGGGATTTAATCATATTGCTTGAGTTTACTTTGTCTACATCAGGTTATCTTGTTTAAGGGGTTACTCCATTTTTAATGAACTTTTTTTTTTGAAAAACAGCTTGCACTTTATTAATTAGAGATAATGGTTACATCGTCTATCAGAAGAGTTACAAGATTTACCATGGGCTCCTCTATCCAATCCCTAGTTGTGGAACATTTTGCTAATCTAGAAAGCTCATTAGCTACTTTGTAAGCTTCTCTGTTACAATTAATGTTCAAAACTGGTTTGTGGAAAATCACAGGCCATGAAAAACAATCCTCAAAAATTGCCGCTGCTGCTCCCGCAGACTCTCCACCGTTCTTCATTGTGTCAATGACTTCCATATTATCTGAATTGATAATGAGACGATTGCAGCCCGTTTTTTGTGCCAACAGTAAACCAAACCTGACGGCTAACGCCTCCGCTGTCAGAGCATCCGCACAGTACTGAATCTTCCAATTACCACCTACTATGAAGTTTTCTTTATCATCTCTGATAACAGCACCCGCTGTGCCCCGTAGCTGATCATGATCAAAAGAAGCATCCACATTCAATTTAACAAACCCTATTGGAGGTCTGCACCATCCTTCATTCTTTCTCTTTGCTCTAGGTGAGTGAGCATTTACATAATTCGCGGTTATAGCTCCAATCCCCATGGAGGTTTGAGACGCCTCCTGAGACTTACCCTCATGAACTAGTTTCCGTCTATTCCACCATAAATACCAAGCAGCTATAACGATTAGTTCTCATGCATTCCGGGAGCCCAAGATAGGTAATTCATGATCAGGCATAAGGAGTAAGAATTCAAGGATTGTCTCTCCAGCACGGTCAATGACGCAGGCTTTTTTACCACTTCATACAACCCCAAATATTCCCACACTTCTTTTGCCTTCTGGCACAGAAATAATACATGTTTCGTGTCCTTTGGCCCATCCAAACATGCTGGACATATTGGCTGAGTTTTTATGTGTCTGTTGGCCAGTGTAACGCGACACGGTAGAGTCCCGTGGAGCGTACGCCAAATAAAAAATTTAACCTTCACCGGACAAGCTACTTTCCAGATCTTACCCCAAATAGGATTGACCTTACTTCTACCCATGCCATCTAAGTATTCCAATTTCCTCCCATGCTGCTTTTTCCATTCCTCCACATACGCTGATCGTACAGTGTATAAACCATTTTTTGTATAGCTCCAAGCAATAAAGTCCAACATATTATGCATAGGGATCGGGATCGCTAGGACTCTACGGGCATCAATTGGCCACAAAGTTTGTCTCACCAAATTTTCATCCCAACAATTCGTGATTGGGTCAATAAGATCAGAAACTTTCGTTAGGAGATTCCCCCTTCTTGGTGTAATAATTTTCCTATCTGCACAATTTGGGATCCATGCATCTCTCCATATGTCAATATTTTCTCCTGTTCCGACTCTCCATATATAGCCATTGCTGAGTGAAACCACTCCCGCCATAATGCTTTGCCACGTAAAAGAGGAGCCCTTTTCTAATACCGCGCTCATCAAATCACCCTCCGGGAAATACTTTGCTCTTAGGATTGTTGCACATAATGATTCAGGATTTTCCAAGAGGCGCCAAGCTTGTTTCGCTAGCAAAGCCAGGTTAAAACAGTGTATATCACGGAAACCCATTCCACCTTGGTCTTTTGGAACACACATCTTCCACCACGCCATCCAGTGCATCCTTTTTTGATTGTCCTCGTCACCCCACCAGAATTGCGACATCGCGTCTATGATTCCTTTGCAAAAAAAATTAGGAATTTTAAAGACGGACATTGCATATGTTGGGATAGCTTGAACAACAGACTTAAGCAAAATTTCCTTTCCACCAGCCGATAACAACTTCTCTTTCCATCCACTAATCTTCATAATAATACGATCAATCAAGAACTGGAAACAATCGCTTTTGTCCATGCCCACATTGGCAGGTAGTCCCAAATATTTATCGTTAAGTGCTTCAGTCATAATATTTAAAATTGTACAGATTTGCACTTTTTCCTCCACTTTTGTATTGGGACTAAAAAATATACTAGATTTTTCTACACTCACCATTTGCCCCAAGGCGGCACAGTAAAAGTCCAAAACTGCTCTAACGGCCTCCGCGTTCGTAGCATTTGCTCGCATGAGGATCAAAGAATCATCCGCAAATAATAGATTGGAAACTGAAGGGGCTTCCCTACTAACCTTTATGCCAGAAATCTTTCCCCTCCCCTCCGCATTTGCTAAAAGGGCAGTCAGGCCCTCTGTACATAACAAGAATAAGTAGGGGGAGAGGGGGTCCCCCTGCCTTAGCCCTCTAGTGGTTTTGAAGTTATCGGTCTCATCTGCATTAAACCGAACCCTGTACTCCACAGAGGACACACATTGCATAATCAAGTTCACCCAGTTTTCTTTGAAACCCAGCTTCACCAGAATTGCTTTTAATAAAGGCCATTCCACTCAGTCGTAAGCTTTATGCATGTCCAACTTGATAGCACACAGCCCCTCCCTCCCTGTTCTTTTCTTTTTGATTGTGTGGAAACACTCATATGCTACTAAAATATTATCTGTGATCAGTCCCCCGGGAACAAAAGCACTCTGAGTTGGGCTGATAATATCTGACAGAATTAATTTCAAACGTGATGCAATCATTTTTGAAATAACCTTATACACCACATTGCATAATCTAATAGGTCTAAATTGAGTAACCTTTTCCGGGGAATTAACCTTTGGGATCATGACAATTGCAGTATCATTCCATCCTGCCGGTATTGAACATGTATTCACCGCCTGGAGGACCTCTTTTGTCAGGTCCTCTCGCAACATAGACCAGAATCTCTTATAAAAAAGGCATAACATCATAACATCAAAAAAGACTATTTTTAATGAACTTAATACCATAGATGCATGCTGGATAGCGGTCGATTGGTAGAGTAATAGTAGTAGATACAGGTAGGAGTCGGTCTACTTATCATAGACATGATGCCTATGTACATGATCATTGCAATGAGTAACACCATAACTATGCGCTTTTCTATCAATTGCGCAACAATAATTTGTCTACCCACCATATGCTATTAGTTTGATAGAGAAGCCTCTAGAGAAAACTGTGGTCCCACCTACCTTTATCATATCAATAAAACTAAAATACTTTGCTGGAATTTATTCATTTTTTTATTTTGCAATTTATCTATCTACCACTACAAGATTTAATCCTTGCAAGTAGCAAGTTCAAGGGGATTGACGACCCTCTTGCCCGTGTTGGGTGCAAGTATTTGCTTTTGTGTTGTGCAGGTGCTGTTCACGAGGATTTAGTTGGTGCTCCTATTGGTTCAATAACCTTGGTTCTCACTAATGAAAATACTTATCTCTAAAAGTAGCAGCGGTGCGCCTTTCACTCACTTTAATGCTTGTAGTCCTCTCTAGGTGGTCCACAGACTTCCTTGTAATTTTTGTTAGCTGTGGTGTTCTCTAAAGTGCAATCATTGATTATGAATAGAATGGAAGTTTCTCCAAAAAAAGGAAGAATGAAAAAATGACTATTTTCTGGCTCATCGCTAGGACACCGACCTAGGCCTCACTTCTTCCCAAATATACCAGGGGCCGGAGATATTCCACATCACCAAGAGGACTTCTGAGCCAAGATCCCCTATCACCGGTCCGCGTCCATCGCTGTGTGAGGCATCGCTAGGTGGCCGCCAATGCATCCCCTTCAGGCCGGAGATTACGTATGTCGTATTCCATAGGAAAAACTACAAAGTCTCGAACTTCTACCTTGGAGGCATAAGGTGATCTAGCCATACACCTATCAGGTCTGAGGACTATTCCAAAACTAGGTTCAATGTGATCTACGTGTGGGAAATTCGCAGGGGCACTTAGACGTGGGGCACCTACTCAGTTGGCCACACGATTGCTTCAAAAACTCACTTATTGTGCGATTAGTCCTTACTTTCAGTTCGTGGGGTCCAAGCTCTCTTTCTGGCTCCACTCGAACTGTCCATCCGCTCTCTGTGCCACATTCATGTTGGTTTAGAGTGGACATGGACTTTTACTTCCGCGTGTTGGCCCAAAGATGTGGCATTCACACCGGTGCGGTAGTTGAGAAAGTTGCTCCAGCTCGCCGCTCGCTAGTAGATAGAAACAAGAAAATCAGAAGAATCTTTCTCTCTATTCACTATCATTCCGCGTATTCGACTTCTATTAGTTTCTTTTCTTCTTTAATGCAATAGCTATAGTTTGATATAAAAATCCATTTCTCAAAGTAATGGAAACCATTTTCTTATAGGAAATGGTTCAAAAATCGCTATTCCACCTTTTAGGTATCGTGAAAAGTGATACCTGTGAAGATCGTGCATTTCAGTCAAATTTAGATCCATTTTTCGAGTCCATGATATAATATAATCAAATTGGATAGATCTTCCACCTGTTTAGCTAAGAAAGAATAGATAGAGAGGTGGATAATAGATCGATATGAAGATCATGAGCTGCCCCATAATGAAATCGCCAGTAGTCGCGAATATCTCCTTCTTCCCTAATCCAAGATTGGAGAAAGAAGATCTAAGAGGGACCTATGGAGAATGTAGTTAGAAATCCATAATAGAGTCCGACCACAACGACCGAATTAATTATCCTCATCGAGAAACTTAGGCTACTAAATAGAAAAGATTTGAAAATCATGGCATGGGTCTCCTTTTTTTCTTTCTTTAGAGTTTTTTATATGCACAATTTCTCGATGTTTTGATGAGAATTTCTTGACTTTCCATATATAGAAAGAGATAGACTATAAATGACACCTCTTATGTCAATAAGACCAAAGGGATGGATATTAAATGATAGGAAGTGCTAGGAAGTGAAATAGAATGAAATAGAGCCACTTTGGGCTTCCCTATGAAATGAGGCATGGAACGGAGCCACTACGAAGAAATTATGGGAGTTACGAAAGAAGCTTCGGACTCATATTGTTCATGGCTTGAGAGCGGGAGTTGAACTCTAGGAGGTCGAATCCCCCCTTGTTCCTCAGTAGCTCAGTGGTAGAGCGGTCGGCTGTTAACTGACTGGTCGTAGGTTCGAATCCTACTTGGGGAGATTTTATTCATTCTTTAATGTAAGAATTTTAATGTAAGAATAAAGAATTGAACTAAAGGGCTTGCTTTGACCCTTAGGAGTAGGTAACTCGTTCGCTATCCTTGTTTCTATTTCTATTGCATCCTATCTCATCATATCACATTCTGTTCTACGATTCCACTTCGACAAAAGGAAAGAGCATACCTAAGTTCAATAGCTTTACGTCCGCTATCCTGATCATGATTTTCCTACCCTCAGGGGGAAAGTAAAGGCCCTTCCCCCTTTGGAAGGCTGTGGGCGAGGAGTGATTCGAACCCCCGACACCATGGTTCGTAGCCACGTGCTCTAATCCTCTGAGCTACAGGCCCAGCTGTCTCCACTGGATCTCTTCCCGGGGTACCCCATTCATTTCAGGTTAAGAAGATGGGAAAGCGCCTTTCTCTCTATAAGAACAGTGCGTTCCGAGGTGTGAAGTGGGAGAGAGGGGATGTGATGATTGAGGTTTTGAATAAGACGACCTTTGCATTTTAGATTTGGATCTTTTTCTTATTTCAAAATAGTGAAAAGGTCAAATAAGAGGTGTTAAGCTTTTTATCATTCTGGCATCGAGCTATTTTGCCGCAGGACCTCCCCTACAGTATCGTCACTACAGTAGAGTTTAACCACCAAATTCGGGATGGATTGGTGTAGTTCCTCTACGCCTAGGACACCAGAACATCGAACCATGAATGAGGAAAGGCATGAGATAAATATTGGCTAGTAATTGTGAAGCCCCAATTCTTGACTGAAAGGGACACCAAAGGCCTCTGCCCTCCCTCTCTATCTATCCGAGAGATGGAAGGGCAAAGATTTTTTTTTTGTTTTTTCAACTTTTCATCAAAGAGTTAAACAATGAAGATAGCTGGCAAGTGCCTGATCGATTTGATCAGGCAGTGTAGGAACAAGGTTCAAATCGTTCATTCGTTAGGATGCCTCAGCTGCATACATCACTGCACTTCCAGTTGACACCTATTTAAATGGCTCGTCTCACCGCTACCTTATCCTATTTCCATACTTCTGTCGCTCCATCCCCGTATGGGTGGAGAACCCGTCGCTGTCTCGGCTGTGATACCGGAGGCTCTAGGGAAGTCGGAGGAGAGAGCACTCATCTTGGGGTGGGCTTACTACTTATATGCTTTCATCAGTTATCCTC
>NC_057798.1:794071384-794261384 GCF_018294505.1 Triticum aestivum | reverse complement strand
TAGCTCTCCCTGAAAAGGAGGTGATCCAGCCGCACCTTCCAGTACGGCTACCTTGTTACAACTTCACTCCAGTCGCAAGCCTAGCCTTAGGCATCCCCCTCCTTACGGTTAAGGGTAATGACTTCAAACATGGCTAGCTCCTATAGTGTGACGGGTGGTGTGTACAAGGCCCTAGAACGGATTCACCGCCGTATGGCTGACATGCGATTACTAGCGATTCCTGCTTCATCCAGGCGAGTTGCAACCTGCAATCCGAACCAAGGACGAGTTTTTGGAGTTAGCTCACCCTCGCGAGATCGCGACCCTTTGTCCCGCCCATTGTAGCACGTGTGTCGCCCTGGGCATAAGGGACATGATGACTTGGCCTCATCCTCTCCTTCCTCCGGTTTAACACCGACGGTCTGTTCAGGGTTCCAAACTCATAGTGGTAACTAAACACGAGGGTTGCGCTCATTGCGAGACTTAACCCAACACCTTACGGCATGAGCTGACGACAGCCATGCACCACCTGTGTCCGCGTTCCGAGGGCACCCCTCTCTTTCAAGAGGATTCACGGGATGTCAAGCCCTGGTAAGGTTCTTCGCTTTGCATCGAATTAAACCACATGCTCCACCGCTTGTGCGGGCCCCCATCAATTCCTTTGAGTTTCATTCTTGCGAACGTACTCCCCAGGCGGGATACTTAACGCGTTAGCTACAGCACTGCACGGGTCGAGTCGCACAGCACCTAGTATCCATCGTTTACGGCTAGGACTACTGGGGTCTCTAATCCCATTTGCTACCCTAGCTTTCGTCTCTCGGTGTCAGTGTCGGTCCAGCAGAGTGCTTTTGCCGTTGGTGTTCTTTCCGATCTCAATGCATTTCACCGCTCCACCAGAAATTCCCTCTGCCCCTACCATACTCCAGCTTGGTAGTTTCCGCCGCATGTCCAGGGTTGAGCCCTGGCATTTGACGGCGGACTTGAAAAGCCACCTACAGACGCTTTACGCCCAATCATTCCGGATAACGCTTGCATCCTCGCTCCCTGCACCACGTTAATGCTAGTTCAGAGCTGACATGAACTTGCAGGATGAGGGGACGACTTCCTACCCCATTCAAGTAGGGTGACTCCGTCCGCCTGCATGGCATTCGCGTCGGCGCGACGAAATGAGAAGCCACTCCGGGCGCCTACTATTAAATGACCACAGGCCATGCCATAAACCGCACACCCTGCGAGCCCCATATCTATCCTTCTTAGCCTCCGGTGCACCACCTCTTCCCTCCTTCCTTCTTTGACCTCCACGAGCAATGGCCAGGTTCCACTGTGGGTGGTGAAAGCCTCTTTCACTGCGGCGCCGCCACAAAATCACGGTCGAGGTGGACGCTTGGCATGCCGGACGTGTGGCCCGCGTTACAGAGGGAGAACCTTTGAACTATCTGGAGGAGGATAGATCGGAGCTTGGATAAGGAGGATGCAGATGAGGAGGAGGAGGCAACCACTTTGGGTACCGTGTCGGAGGCACACTACAACACCGTCATGGCACAGGCGCCGACGCTATATATCCGTGTTTCAGACGCTGCAAGAGTAGCAACGGTACAACTTGCATCTCCTCGAGTAGCACCGGCTCATGGAGTACCAAATCATCGGCGAGCAGGCAAACGAGGAGCAATCACTGCCATGCTCGCGGAGAATCCAGGCTTCATGCATGGATGAGCAGCGAGCAATGTACAATTTCGTGTGCAGCGCCCGAACCATTTGCCGCGAACGATGGCAGCTCCCCGTCAACGATGCAGAGTATGACTGCATGTTCGGTGAGATAGCGGCGAAGTCAGAGGCGGGCGGTGCAACTCCACGACGTTCGCGTCATGCAGCAATGACTACAAGGCGGGACAGTTTGGGTCGGTCGTCGACCTCACGTCCACCGGCAACATCGACAACCAGATGGCGGATTCAAACAAAAAGTATGACGCGGGACATGGACGTGCCTACGTATGGCGAAGAATAGACTAGGGCTGATTAATTTTGCTATGTAAAAATAATCTTAATATAAATAGAAATGCCGTGTCCACTTTTATTTGATGCATCGGGTTGAATGACCGGCTTCATATGCCTGCGGACATGTCCGGACGTGTCCACGAACATTTAATGTGTCCGTTTAGGGTATTGTGTTGGATTTGCCTGAGATGGATGAAAGAGGATTCAAACTCAAAGACGTGTGCAAGTCCACACAATCAGCTCGGTCATTCAAACCCAAACTCACGGATTGTTTTCTTTCCTGGAAGCAGGAGGCTGAGCAGTTAATTAATTCTGAAATTTTGGATTTTTTTCCTTCAGGAAGATAATATGTATTGATGGTCGAGCACTCGCCGTGATTATTTATTGAACGGAGCGGATGTGTTTTGAGGGAGATCGGGTGGTGTGGGAGTCGTTCGGTAGTTTTGTCAAAAAACTCTGGTGTGCTAGTTAACTTTCTCATCGAAATTTTTGTTCAGTTTCTATACATATTTGCTCTCCATTGGAGAATATGCATTTCAAGAAGAAGTCTCATGAGTTCACGTCCAAATAATCTCCCTCCGTTCACATGCATATTCTTACATGGTTATATACAAGCATATCCACACTCGAAAAGAAAATATTTTGCGTTTACTTGCATATTTGCGCATTGGTCCCCCTAGGTTTACATACATAATTTGTGTGCTAATTATATGGCAGTCCAAAAAAAATTTGGCTATAAGATGGACCATCCTCCCTCCTTGTCCTCGTACTTACCAAACACAAGTGATGGCTCATAGGCGGAGCGCTAAGATCCAATGGATCATCAACGACGCGAAGCGCGAGGAAGCGTTAAGGAGGCGCCTCCCTACGCTCGCGAAGAAGGATCAAGAGCTAGCGACCCTCTGCAACATTCCAATCTGGCTCTTTGTGTGTGTTCCTGGTGAAGCCCGACCGGTCCTACAGTGGCCATCACCGGCGGAAGCCATTGCTCTCCTGCACTGGTATGGCAACATGTTAGACTCAGAAAAACTCAAGAATAAGGTGGACGCCGCCGGCTTCATCCAGCAGATGATCATCAAGGCAAAGGCAAGGTTGTCCAAAAATTACCAGAAGAACCACGACCTCAAGATCAATTTTTTGCTCAGTCACCTCTGTGGCGGCCGTCGGAGCTTTGGCAAGATTCCCCTTGAAATCCTTCATGCCCTTGGAAAGAGGGTAGAGATGCAACTCAATGCAGTCAATGCACGCCTTGAGGAGCTCCGTTCAATGTTTGCGCTAGTATTGCCTCCACCGCAGCAGCAAGATGTGTCGCTGGCCATGCTGCCATCTCCTCTTGCGCCAATTGAATCCATTCATGTGGTGCCAGCGACCGAGGTAATCTCAATTAATGATCATCGTTATGGTGTCGCCACCTCAGCTGATGGCGCGAACTACTATTCTGCGGTGCAAGTGCCTGACAATGTGCAGATGGTTGATCCTCTCCCTATGGTGTCATTGCCTCCTTCGATGATGGATCCATTGCCTGATGATGCTTTTGATGCTCCCATGACCAATGACCATGATCCCCTCCATGGTAGCTACCTCTTCGAGGTGCTCGATGCATACAACGGGCACAATGTCGCTATGACTAGAAATTGTATGTTGTCTTATTCAAGACAGGGTTATTTTTCTCACCGTCGTTAAGCACATACTTTGAGTACATCAAGGGTTGCACTTTTCTACCTATCGCCTAGTCTATGCAATATGCAGGGAGATTCATCTCCAGCGTCATTTGCTTTCATTGATTCATTGAGTTCAATTCATAGTGCCAGTATGTTCCTTTCTTGGACTCCATGAGTTGATATGGATTTTTGTAATTTCTTAGTGATTGTGTTTCCTTCTTTAAATGACATCCATTGTATTTGGCAACAGACTCTATGGTGTAATCCTGTCATATCATTAATTAATAAAATATGTCGTTGTCAAACTATTGGTAAGAAATTTGTTGGCATCCATTTTAGATTAGTTATCTGCTTTTGATCTTGTTTGTTGCAAGTTTTATTCATGAAACATGCTCCCTTGGGTCATGTCACTAGCTCATTTTTTTGTCGTAGTAGAATAAGTAGGCAAACATCATGAAAATGTAATACATCAAGGGGTCCACTCCCCTACCTAATGCGTCTTCTACATGCAGAGGCATGATGATCGGTATATCTACCATTGCCTTTAATTTATTTTGCTTTATTATACATTGTTGTTGTTGGAATGTTATGTCCATTTTTAGTTACTTCCATCGAGTCATCAGTTTGATTTCGTGTTGAATAAGGAAATTGATGGCAGAACGATGGTGGCAAGGGCAAATGCGATTAAATTAATTTTTTTGTATGGATGCTTACACTATATAATTATAATACATGCATCTTAAGTTGGCCAACTAACTAGTTGAGTTGACAATTCAAGTAAGAAGAGAAACTTGACTATGGTATTGACAATAAGCCACTTACCATGATAAACACTTGGGAATGGTCAGAGTCATCTCCAAGGATCCGGGAGCTCGCAATGATGATAGGTGCTAAACTTAAAAAAAACATATAACTATAATCAAAACATACTTGCATTTATATGTTTTAAAGGGAATATCGATCAACTAGGCGACCATACAATACCTTTAGCTTCTAGAGTCAAGGCGACCTCATGTCCAGGACCGGGTGTCAGGGACGGAGATAGTGGGGGGGACGAGAAGGATCTAAGCCACCCCCAAGGTTTAGATTTCCTTCATATTACTACTCATTAGAACATCATGTTTGTGATATTTTAATAATAAGCCAGTGTTACTTGGCCCCCTCAATGTTCAATACTGGCATCATCTCTGCGAGAGACACTTAGAATTTAGATTTCAGACGAATGATGGATTTGTGGTCATACAACTAACAGGCGCCCTGCGTCTTGGCGGTTTTGCAGAAGATGAAATGTTCCCAGCCTGCGAGATGATAGGACAAACAAGAAAATCAGTTTTTGAAGTCAAAGATGATCGGTATTCAATGTTCCTTTGTTCATATTTTCATGGAAGGCGGCCTTATATATAAAAAGAAGGAAGACAAATGCCAGTGTTATGTCTCGCTTATTGCGAGACAGAAGCATGGATGGCCTACAACATTCGCTTTGATGGGCCGGGCAAAAGGTGAAGTTCTTCAAAGTCAGCCAGTAGAATCGCAACATGGAGATCAATGCATTCCTTTGCGGTCTCGGCTGCGGACACCGGAGCTTCGGTGACATGCCCCTTCACATGCTGGATGGTGGAGAAGCACCTCAAGCTCGTCAACGTGTGCCACGAGGAGCTTCATTTAGGATCAGCACCTGTGCAACATCCATCACAACTCCGTGTGCTTCGCGGATCCCAGCTTTGTATGTTTCCAGGAAACCAAACTCTCTCAACTTGACGCTCGTAAGGCTATCACCTTCCTCCCTGGTCGGCTATCGCAGTTTGTTGCTAAACATACCGATGGCAGCCTCGGCGGGGTGGTTACCGCTTGGGACCCCTCCGCTTACACTCTCGTCTCCTCTTCGGAGTCTGCCTTCTCTCTCACGGTTAACCTAGGTCGCGGCTCCTCGCGCGTCTGTCTTTCTCTGACTAACATTTACGTGCCCTCGGATCACTCCCTCACAGCGGCTTTTGTTGAGGACATGCTCGCCCTTCCACCCCTCATCCACAGGCCTTGGCTTGTGGTGGGCGACTTCAACCTCATCCACCATTGCAGTGAGAAGAGTGGCGGGATTTTTCATGCCGGGCGCGCGGCCACGTTCAACGCGTTAATCAACGATCTTGTGCTTCACGAGCTGCATTTGTCTGACCGCCTGTTCACGTGGTCGAACCGCCAAAACCCCCCGATCCTGGCCAGGCTCGATCGGGCGTTTTTCGACAACTCGTGGGACGTTGTTTTCCCGGACACGAGCCTGGTGTCTCGTCCCTGCACCACTTCCGATCACGTCCCTCTCCTGATCACTGCCTCCACCGATGTCCCGAAACCATCACGGTTCTTTTTCGAGAATGCTTGGCTTCTTGACCAAGCCTTCCTCCCCACCACTCTCCTTGTCGGGTACTGTACGTGGCTCGGGCGCTGCGGGGGTTCTTGCTGCTCGGAAAACAGCCTTCAGGTACGCTGCCAAGGTTTGGAAGAAGCAACACTGGTTCATTCCCACCTTTGATAATGACTGTCGCTTCTTGATTGATCTTTTCGATTTTTTGGAAGAAAGTCGAGCTCTCTCTGCAGCTGAAGCTGCCCTACGCCATGATGCTCGCCTTGCCCTCGCTGCCTCGGTTCTTCGGCAGAGCGCACACTGGAGGTAGCGTGGGAAGCGTCGGGCGGTCTGTGAGGGAGACGAGAACACCAAGTTCTTCCACGCCTACTCCTCCAATCAACGTCGAAGCAACACCATCGGCGTGCTGGAAGTCGAAGGGGTGCCGGTGCTGGACCATGCAGGCAAGGCCACGGCCTTGTTGGGCTACTTCTCAACACTGATGGGCCGGCCCAGGCCTCCCACCTGGCGCTTCGACCTGGCGGCGCTATACGTCGACGCCCTTGTGGTGGACGGGACTTCACTGGTGGCCCCTTCCGACCACACTGAGATCAAGGCCGCGGTCGATACCCTGGACCGAACCAGCGCCCCTGGGCCGGACGGCCTGGGCCCTGCGTTCTACAAGGCTGCCTGGGCGGTGGTGGCGTCGGATATTCTCCATCTCTTCGAGGAGTTCCACGCCGGCACTGCTCGTCTCGACGGCATCAACCGGGCCTTCATCGCCCTCCTCCCCAAGAAGCCGGGGGTGCCAACCCCGGCTGATTTCCGCCCCGTCTCGCTCCAAAACGGCGACATAAAAATCCTTTGTCGAGGGCTCACGACCAAGATTCAACGACAAATCGCCCACCTGATCTACGAAGACCAATCTGGCTTCGTGCGAGGCCGCAGCATTTCGGAGAACTTCGTGTATGCCACGGAATTGGTGCAGTGCTGCCATCGGCGGCAAGCCCCGACGATGGTGCTTAAGATTGATTTCGCCAAAGCCTTCGACTCCATCAACTGGGCAAGTTTGTTCGCCGTCATGGAGGTGAGGGGGTTCCCGCCGCTCTGGTGCGCATGGCTGGACTCCCTCTTCCACTCCTCGCACTCGGCGGTCCTTCTCAACGGTGTGCCGGGGAGGTGGTTCCAAGTTGGGTGCGGCCTGCGCCAAGGAGACCCCATCTCCCCCTACCTCTTCATCATCATCGCCGACATCCTGCAGCGTCTCATTCATCGAGATGATGTGCTCCGCCACCCCATCCTGCCGGACGCCCTTGCAGTGGTGCTACAGTACACCAACGGCACTTTGATCATCATGCGGGCGTCCGAGCAGGGGGCGGCTCGCCTTAGGCTGATCCTGGACCAGTTTGCGGACGCCACGGGGCTGGTGATCAACTTCGCCAAAAGCACCCTCATCCCGATGCACATTGCCGGCTCCGTCGCGGAGCAGGAGGTGGCGGCCCTGGGGTGTGCCTCCGGCGCGTTCCCTCAGGCGTACCTGGGGCTCCCCCTCTCGTGGGAGAAACTACGCTTCGCCGACTTTCTTCCCATGATCGCGAAGGTTGATAAATACCTCGCCGAATGGGCTGCTTGTCTCCTTTCGCCTGCGGGGCGGCTCATCCTCATCAATGTTTTCCTCGACGCGCTGCCCACCTATGCCATGGCGGCGTTGCTCTTGCCTCCGGATGTGATTCGTGCGCTGGACCGGATCCGCCGTTCCTTCCTTTGGAACGTCGCTGAGCGGGCCACGGGAGCTCAGTGTCTGGTTGCCGGAAGCAGGTCTGTCGAGCCAAATCGGAGGGTGGCTTGGGGGTTTGAGACCTGGCTACCCAAGAACGAATGCCTGCTGCTGAAGATGGTACACCGGCTCCATGCCTCTCCTCCGTCCACATGGGTGTCATGGATCTGGGCTGGAGCGGGCGGCTGTTCTCTCCTATCGCGTGGCGAGCTGGTGCTTGGCGAGCACCAGGTCACCCTCGTCAAGCTGCTGCCCCTCTACCGGGCCCTCTCAAAGGTGGATGTGGGGGACGGGAGGACCTGCTCCTTCTGGTGGGACTGCTGGCTTCCCTGTGGAGCGATCGCCTCGGCCTTCCCTTCTCTCCTCTCCCACTCTGTCGATAGGGAGGCCACGGTCTGGCAGGTGCGGTGGCGTTGCATCGCCGCCTTCCTGGTCCCCTGGCTCACGACTGTGGGCGCGAGTGAGCTGCTGACTGTGCAGCGGCTGCTGGCTGAGGCCCCCGGTAGATCGGGGCACGAGAGCGTCAGCTGGTCCGTGTGAAGGCGCGCGGGGGGGGGGGGGGGGGGGCTGTCCTCCGGCATGGTCTACAGCCTCCTACGGTTTGGCGGGGTGACCGCGCCCTACGCTGCCATGATCTGGGGTGCGCGGGTGCCATCCCGAATCAAGTTCTTATGCTGGCTCCTGGTTCAACGACGCATTCACACGCGCGACGTCCTGCTCCGGAAGCGCATCCTCGCTGCGGATGAGGCCGGCTGCCCCGTCTGCTCCGCCCCCCTCGAGACAGCTGACCACTTGCTATTCTCCTGTCCATTTGCGGGCGTGTTCTGGCAAAAAATCGGGATGTGCGCTGATGGGACCTCGGTTTGCCACCTGCACTCCATGGCTGAGGCTGGAAGAAACGTTGTTGACTCCGCCCTAGAGTTTGTGATGCTCTGCTGCTGGCAGCTGTGGAAGCACCGCAACGCCGTGGTTTTCCAATGGCAGGCTCCGTCCATCCTGGGCCCTGCGGTGCTGTAGGGAGGACGCTCAGCTGTGGCGCGTCCGCCTTCGTCGCGATGATCGAGCCGATGTAGACTCCTGGTTGAGAGCGCTCGCGCCCTAGCCTTGTATCTCCCACTGTCTCCAGAAATTCTGCCTATGTAAACATCTGGGATCCTAGCCCACTTTTGATCAATATATTCAGGTGGGGGAAACTCCCCCCCCCCCCCCGCGTGAAAATTAAAAAAAAAACATCCATCACAACAGCAAAGATGCACCTCTGGCCATGCAACCATCTCCTCTTTTTTTTGGGTCAAATTCATTGATGTAGCTCGTAGGGCCAAGGTGATGTCAATACTGATCCTATCACTATGGTGTACCACCTCATCTCATGGTGCAAACTCATCTTCCACGTGAGAGCATCCTTCATGGGGTGGTAGTGCCTGATGATGGTTGATTCTCCCATGGCATGGTTTGCCTCGTCCGGTTGACAATTCTTGCCTCCTCCGGTGGTAGGTCCTTCGCCTTATCATGCTTTTCGTGATCCCATGACCCTATGTCGAGAGCTCTACAAGGTGCTCGGTGCCGTCTTCATCAACACAGGGATATTTTTCTCATCGCGTTAAAATCATATTTGGTTTGCATCAAGCGTTGTGCTCATGTACCTACAATTTTCTTTAGTTTACTTTGCTTGATTTAACATTATTGTTGTCGAAGCCTTAGGTCCATTTTCAGCGCTATTTCCTGTCGTTGAGGCATCGAGTTTGGTCCATAGTATCAATATGTTCCTTGCTTTGCTCTCAATGAGCTAGCAATCTTCAAATCTTCTTAGCGATATTTTCTCTTCTTTTAAGTCAATTGTTATCGTGCTTGACAATGGATTGTATGGTCTAATCTTGCCATATAATAATTAATTAGGGAATATGTTGTTGTCAAATTAGCAAGAAATCTAACCACGGCCAATAAGAAGTTAATGGATTTAAAGTTTGTAGAAGGTGGGCTGGGTATTAAGAATCCTAAGTTGCATAATGAATGCCTCCTGGTAAAGTTTGTGCATTGGCTGGTCACAGAACCACGGGAGAGCTATATTCGCCGGTTTTTGTCATTTTTTTATTTTTTTCTTTGTTTTCAGATGAATGCGTGTGCACCCTTTATGAACAGTAAATTCAAAAAAATGCTAGAAAAAATGAAAAAAAAGATCTGCTTTTTTTAAAATATACATAGTCGACCGATATACTCGCATACGAAGTTTCACGAAGAAATCATGTGTGTGGTAATCTGGGCAAAAATGACAAAATCGAAGCTATATTGAAAAACACTGTTTAATGAATAGTATGGTCACATTTGTATTTTCTTCAGTAAAAATACCATGGGTGTCAATACATCATGAAACTTCACACGTGAGTAGAATGATCGACTAAGGTTCATACCGTGAAATCTCAGAAATTTTTAATTTTTCTAGTATTTTTTTTATGAATTTACTATTCACATGGCTGTGCGCGCATCCATGTTCATCTTTGTATTTTGGACTAACGATGGGCCTTTATACATCCAATCCCCGCTCTGTTCTCACATGTCCTGAGGCAAATAAAAAACATGTCCTGAGGCCAAGCCTTTTTATCGCAGATTGCAAAAGAGGGGAGGCCTTGGGTACTTACAGGTTAGACACCGGAATTCCCAACGGGCAAGTGAAGAGCTTGATGCTCTCCAAACCTTGGCTGATGGTGAGGCATCTGATCATGGTGAGACAGGTACTAATTCTTCAGCAACAAATACTAGATGATGATCAGTACCTCTTTGATTGCCATGATAGCGAAACCGTGCCTCATTTTGCCTGAACAAATTGGTTGTTCACCTCAGTCTCAGTGGTCTAGTTGAGCCGGCAGACATATTTGACTCTTGGAGAAAGTAATTAGGGCGAAATAGATGGAGTACAGGGCAAAGATGTACGTGCATATACATGCCACTGAAACTCGGCTGAAATGTTAGAACTGCAGGGCGAACTCTAAGAAGATTCGCTTTCTTTATAATGGATAATAGTGACATAATTTCTGTTCAGAGATCTCAGGCCAAGAGCACATACATATATCACTGAGATCCCCAACACAAAACAACGAAATTCAGCAGGTGCACATGAATTTATTATCTCATGAGTAAATTTAACTTGAACAAAACTACTACTTAAACCAAGCAAATAGCATAGGTAACATCTCTTTCAGAATGTGGCAACACCAGCAAGCAAGGCAGAGACATAAAGATAGCACGGAAATGGAACCTTAATCATCTTAACTGAAGCATTGGTCCTCCATCTCGGAATAACCAAAACGTTACAATTACACTAGCTTTGTTTCCCTATTACCAGCCGCCTCAACTACCCAAGTCTACTAGTTAAAGTACTACTACTACTTATAGCTTAACCAAATGACGATGTTAGCTCATGGTCTTTCTTCCCAAAGCAATGTCAGATATCAGATCCACTGAAGCATGATCTCCCCCCCCCCCCCCCCCCCCCCCCCCCCGAAAAAAAATATAACGACAAGGGCTCCCTAAACTAGGAGTGTCCTGTAGCAGATTGTGCTAGCCTTTGCTGGCTTCCTGCCTGCAATAACGTAAAGCTCCATGCAGCTAGCCAAACGAGCAAAAAAGAAAGAGAGTAGATTCTGATTGACTTAGAATACCCGAAATGAACTGAAAGCAGTAAAACGACTTGGAAGGCAGAGTTCTGAGAAGTAATGAGAGAAGCAACATACATGAATTATTTATTGCAATATCCAAAGTCTAAAGCAGAGGAGATCCAAGATACACAATATTCATAGTCCTAAGTAGAGGAGATCTGAAATACACACTTAGTCGAGGTCACCATAAAGGTAGGAATTGCATTACGCACTTACAGTAATAGAATATAATAGAGTAACCTGATATGATATGAGCTTGAAATTGGAGCAGTAGCACGGCCTATTTCCTGAATCAGTTGAACAGATGCTTACCAAGTGAAGACCCAAGGGTTAACAGAATCTGAATGCATCTAACGAGTATTGATTGGTACAAAGATTCATTCAGGTCTGGCCCGGTGTGCTAAGTTAGTTGAGATAAAAAGGAGTGTCTTGAAGAGACCAAACAGGAAACCGATGAAGGAGATGTTGGAATATTAGGCAAGTTCATGATTAATTCCCGTAAATAATTCATGACTAGAAGAGATACTAGCATGCAATAATCTAGTAAACTAGAAGAACAGCAAGACATGCATAACAACAGCAAACACGTAACAATAGCTGTAGAAACAGACATGAACATAGGATGTTGGACGTACTGATCGTTAGCTATTATGGGTGCGACAGTGTTGATGACGATGTTGGCGACGATCTGCTGCTGACGGCAATGAATACGACGATGAGTAGCACCGCCCGATTTGGACGGAAGACGCCCCATGATGACGAATTTGAGCAGTCGCGCACAACGCTTCCCAAAAACCTAATTCGTCCTTTCCCGGTGCAGGATCGCAAAGACGAACGGTTCCGGAGACCTGCTCTCCCACGCGCCGATGCACGCCGGCGTTTGGGATGGAGTAGACTACGATGGCGGCGCAAGTTGTGAGATGAGGCAAAACCCTAGGTGTTTTTCGGTGTGTTTCTGGTCGCAGCCGGTAGCTGTATATATATATTAGGACCAGAGGCGGCATTGTGTCGCGACCACAATCCCAAACCGACTCGGTTTCTAATTCGTATACTTACCGGACAAGAAATCAAAAACTTGTCTGCCAAGACATAAAAATAAAACGGCAAAAGGAAGCTGCGCTCCTGCAAGGAGACGGACCGAATTTCGGCGGACCATTCACGCGCATGTCGCATGTACGCGCCGCCTCGCCTCGCCTCGCCACGGCCAGGCCAGGCCAGGCCAGGCGAGCGAGCGCGCGCGTGTGGTTTTCCCTTTCTCTTCTCACACACCACTTAGAGTGGTGGAGAGAGCCCACTATATAAAGAGGTCCAACTCTTCTTCAACTTCTAAGGTGGGACTAAACTTAGCACCACCACTTGCCATTTTACACATGGGCTTTGAGATTTCAGAAATTGCTATGGGCCTAGCCCATTAATTCTAACAATCCCCCACCAGATCTCAAATACCCATTTAGAGATTTGCCTTCTCTCACCACTTGTTTAATATACCAGTGTTTCAGCAGAGACTGTTAAGTTGAACTTCTGCCTAGAACTTTAAGCTACATCCATTCACAACTTGACAATGGACTATGCCTTGAATTGCTAGTTTTGTGTGAACAGGTTTCACTCAAAGTCTTAACCAGTACCTGACCGCCAGTAGGCTACCCCGCGGTTTGGAGCTTATACGTCATACTCCCTGGTCTCTTCGTGAGTTTACTAGAGATCACCCAAATCTCGTAGACTGTGACGTTTACAGTCAGAACTCATATAGGTGTGTTCTTTCAAGACTGCTCCGTAGGACAGCATCTTTGCTAATTATAGCCAATAGAACCACATTAAGGCATGTTGCCGACCTGCCTTACAGATCTGAGCCTTACAGCTCTGAGAGTTTTGCATCTTCACTTGAAGACGATCATAAGTTATTACTCTCCTCAGTTAACCAATAGCTTGTTCTTCCCAGATCCTAATTCACGGGATCTCCGATCACAAAGGTTGGGTTACTACTATGGTGTAACATCTATGGGTCTCATACCCATCTCCCTCGATGCAATATCTATCACATTTCGTGATAGTCCCTTTGTAAAGGGATCTGCCAGGTTTTTGTCTGTTTGTATATACGTAATAGTTATTACTCCGGAGTTTCTCAACTTCCTGACAGACTTCAAACGTCTTTTCACGTGTCTTGATGACTTTGCATTATCTTTAGAATTGTTCACTTTAGCGATAACCGTTTGGTTATCACAATTCATAAGAATAGCCGGTACAGGTTTTTTTCAACAACCGGCAAGTCCATCAAGAGCTCACGCAGCCATTCTGCCTCAACAGTAGCTGTGTCCAAAGCAGTTAATTCTGCTTCCATAGTTGACCTCGTCAATATGGTTTGCTTGCAAGACCTCCATGACACTGCGCCACCACCATGAGTAAATACATATCCACTTGTTGCGTAAAGTACATCAACATCGGAGATCCAATTTGAATCACTATATCCTTCTAGCACAGTAGGATGCCCTGAATAAGTAATTCCGTAACTCATAGTACCTCTCAGATAGCGCAAGACCCTTTCTAGTGCATGCAAATGATCATCACCCGGGTTGGACATGAACCTACTCAGTTTGCTCACAGCAAAAGAGATATCTGGTCTTGTAGCGCTAGCTAAGTACATGAGTGAACCGACAATTTGAGAGTATCTTAATTGATCTCTCGTTTCTTTCTTGTTCTTTCTGAGTGTCACGCTGGGATCATAAGGTGTTGGAGAAGGCTTGCTATCCATAAAACCGAATCGGTTCAAGACCTTCTCAACATAGTGAGATTGCGTTAATGTAATCTCACTCTCATCCTTAATAAGTTTGATGTTTAGAATTACATCGGCTTCTCCCAGATCTTTCATGTCAAAACTTTTTGATAGAAAAGACTTGACCTCATTAATTGCATTAATGTTTGTACCAAAGATCAGTATGTCGTCCACATACAAACATAATATGACACTATTGCCCCCACCATGGCGATAGTAAACACACCTAGCAGCCTCGTTAATGACAAATCCTGCAGAAGTCAAAGTTCTTTCAAACTTCTCATGCCATTGCTTAGGTGCCTGTTTCAGACCATACAAAGATTTTAACAACTTGCACACCTTTCTCTCTTCACCCTTTACCACAAACCCGTCAGGCTGATCCATATAGATCTCCTCTTCCAACTCTCCATTGAGAAAAGTTGTCTTTACATCCATTTGATGAATGATAAGACCATAAGAGGCAGCCAAGGAAAGTAACACTCGAATGGTGGTCATTCTAGCAACGGGTGAATAGGTGTCAAAGTAATCTTCGCCTTCTTTCTGAGTGTAGCCCTTGGCCACTAGCCGCGCCTTGTACTTATCAATAGTACCATCAGGCTTTAGCTTCTTCTTGAACACCCACTTACAGCCCACAGGTTTACAACCATATGATCTATCAGTTAGTTCCCAAGTTCCATTAGAAAGAATTGAGTCCATCTTATTATGAACAGCTTCTTTCCAATCATCTACATCTGGAGATGCATATGCTTCTGCAATCGTCTTGGGTGTGTCGTCCACAAGGTATACAATGAAATCATCACCAAAGGATTTTGCAATCCTTTGTCTCTTGTTCCTTCTAGGAACTTCATTGTTATCCTTCTCAAGGACTTCCTCATGTGATTGTTCGAAATATTCATCAGTTGTACTAGATTCAGGAATTATCTCAGAAGAAAATCTAGCAATGCTATGCATATCTTTCATAGGAAATATGTTCTCAAAAAATGTTGCATCACGAGATTCCATTATAGTATCAACATGCATATCAGGTACTTTAGATTTTACCACTAAAAACCTATAAGCAATGCTCCGTTGAGCATACCCTAGAAAGACACAATCCACTGTCTTTGGTCCAAGTTTGCGTTTCTTAGGAATAGGAATATTGACCTTTGCCAAACATCCCCAAGTGCGCAAATAAGAAAGTGATGGTTTTCTCCCAACCCACTCCTCATAAGGGGTTTTCTCCTTATTATTGTTGGGAACTCTATTCAGGACATGACATGAAGTCAATAGAGCCTCCCCCCACCATGCCTTAGATAAACCAGCAGTGTCTAACATGGCATTCACCAAGTCAGTCAATGTGCGGTTTTTCCTCTCGGCCACTCCATTTGATTGAGGTGAATAGGGAGGCATCCTCTCATGAATAATACCATGTTCCTCACAAAATTCATCAAAAACTTTTGGAAAATACTCTCCACCACGATCGGACCTAAGACGCTTGATCTTTCTCTCTAGTTGATTTTCAACTTCAGCTTTATAGATTTTAAAGTAGTCTAATGCTTCATCTTTAGTTTGCAACAAATAAACATAGCAAAATCTGGTCGCATCATCAATCAAAGTCATGAAATATCTCTTTCCACCTTTTGTCAACACACCATTCATCTCACAAAGATCAGAATGTATGAGTTCTAGAGGTGCCAAGTTTCTCTCCTCGGCAGCCTTATGAGGCTTTCGAGGTTGCTTAGATTGCACACAACTATGGCACTTAGAACCTTTGGCAACTGTGAAGTTCGGAATTAAACTCATGCTGGATAGCCGAGACATTAAACCAAAATTAATATGACATAAACGAGAGTGCCAAATACTTGCATCATCATTAACACTAGCACAAATTTGGTTTATTGACTTATTGCAAAAATCTGAAAGAGAAAAGCGGAACAAGCCTCCGCACTCATAGCCTTTTCCTATAAATTGTCCAAATCTTGACACGATTACTTTATTGGACTCTAAAACTACCTTAAATCCATCTCGACATAGAAGGGAGCCGCTAACTAGATTCTTGTTCATAGTAGGGACATGCTGCACGTTCCTTAGTTGCACGATCTTTCCCGAAGTAAACTTCAGATCCACCGTGCCAATGCCACGAACAAAAGCATGTGACCCATTCCCCATTAGGACGGAAGAATCCCTTGCGACCTGATAAGAAGTAAACAGGGAGATGTCAGCACACACATGAACGTTAGCACCCGAATCAATCCACCACGAAGATGATTGAAATACTGAAAGCACAATAGGTAAATTACCATACCCATCAGTATTGCTAGCGGTCACCATGTTGACAGTCTTGGAGCTTGTTTTCCCTCTGCGGTCTGCACGTTCAGGGCATTCCTTGGAAAAGTGTCCAGGCTTCCCACAGGCGTAGCACTCTAGCTCAGCCTTGTTGAACTTCTTCTTCTTGAAGGTAGTAGTCTTGGTAGGCTTGTTTAAAACAGGTTTGTTCTTCCCTTTGTTCTTGTTCTGTGGGTACCTCTGCACCATGTTAGCAGTAGGCTGAACTTCACCTCCTTTTTCAGTGGTATCTTTAGCCCGAGCTTTTTCTTCAACATCAAGAGATGCAATCAGATTTTTAACTGATATCTCCTGTCTCTTATGCTTCAGAGTTGTGACGAAATTCCTCCATGAAGGAGGCAAATTTGCAATCATGCACCCAGCCACAAATTTGTCGGGTAGAACACATTTAAGGAGTTCAAGTTCCTTCACAATGCACTGTATCTCATGAGCTTGTTCAACCACAGAACGGTTATTCACCATCTTGTAGTCATGAAAACTCTCCATGATGTACAGTTCACTGCCTGCATCTGTTGCATCGAATTTTGCATTCAGTGCATCCCACAGAATTTTTTCGTCGTTTATGTGCATGTACACATCACACAAACGGTCAGCAAGAACACTCAGAATGCATCCCACAAACATATTATTGGCTTCCTGGAATTATCTCCGATCTTCGTCGGTCATTCCCTCTGGAGCACCAACACTAGCGTGGAAAACTTTCAGAGCAGTAAGCCAGAGCGTGGTCTTCACCTGCCACCTCTTAAAGTGCACACCGGTAAACTTATCCGGCCTCAGTGCATCAGCGAATCCAGCCATAGTTAACTCAGGAAATTGCCTATAATTAGGTTTTTGGATTGTTGGAATATTAGGCAAGTTCATGATTAATTCCAGTAAATAATTCATGACTAGAAGAGATACTAGCATGCAATAATCTAGTAAACTAGAAGAACAGCAAGACATGCATAACAGCAGCAAACACGTAACAATAGCTGTAGAAACAGACATGAACATAGGATGTTGGACGTACTGATCGTTAGCTATTATGGGTGCGACAGTGTTGATGACGATGTTGGCGACGATCTGCTGCTGACGGCGATGAATACGACGATGAGTAGCACCGCCCGATTTGGACGGAAGACGCCCCGTGATGACGAATTTGAGCAGTCGCGCACAGCGCTTCCCAAAAACCTAATTCGTCCTCTCCCGGTGCAGGATCGCAAAGACGAACGGTTGCGGAGACCTGCTCTCCCACGCGCCGATGCACGCCGGCGTTTGGGATGGAGTAGACTTTTTCGGTGTGTTTCTGATCGCAGCCGGTAGCTGTATATATATTAGGACCAGAGGTGGCATTGTGTCGCGACCACAATCCTGCCCCGCCCCGCCCCGCGGCCCCGGCCCGGCCAGGCGAGCGAGCGCGCGCGTGTTGTTTTCCCTTTCTCTTCTCACACACCACTTAGAGTGGTGGAGAGAGCCCACTATATAAAGAGGTCCAACTCTTCTTCAACTTCCAAGGTGGGACTAAACTTAGCACCACCACTTGCCATTTTGCACATGGGCTTTGAGATTTCAGAAATTGCTATGGGCCTAGCCCATTAATTCTAACAGGAGAGCAGTGCAGCGATGGTTTTGTAGTTTCTGTAAACAAACTTGTGCACCTTGATCCACATCCACCTCTTGGCCCTGTATTCCTCTATATCTTCCAAGAGTTCAATGTAGAGTGGGCCGCCACTAATGTGCTTGATGAGGCTCTTGAAGAAGTCAAGCGTTTGCTTGTTGGTGAGTTCTCCTTGCACGACATGCTTTGATCGCAGCCTGTGCACGTCCTCCTCTCGATCCATGAGCATTGCGAGGACAGCAAGGTAAGAGCAGACGACCGGCATTTCAGTGGAGCTCAAAAAGTCTGTAGCGATGCATACCTCGAAAGCCGCCATGTTGACGAGCCAGCATGACCTCATTTCGTCCAACAATAGTGGCGCCACGAAGATCTGACTGAAGAGGGGTCTTTTCCTGATACCCATGTCCCCGAGCTCTCTTGTCTTGCTAGTTGTGATTGTTATGCCCATCTCTGCAAGCTCGGCAGCACTAACAGTTTTTGAAACTGGCCGCCTGATAGCTTCATCAAATATGGACTGTCCTGGTTCAATAGTCTTGCATCCTGTTTTGTAGAACCGGAGGAGGCCAAGGAGATGTGGCGGCACGTAGCTACGCAATTTACATCTTCTGTTATTACTCTCTCCCCAACGGAGCTGCAGTGTGCGTCCCATCCTGGCAACTCCCTTCATAACTGTCTTCTCGGTATCTAGGAACTTCATGAGGGCCTGCAGCACCATCCATGGCAGCTGGTTCTCCAGCAGCATTATGTCATTGCTGATGCAAACTTGATTTGAATCGAAACAGCACAGCAACGACGAATACAAAAGCCTACGGTTGTAAAGCATGCGCATATACTGCAACAAGAAGCAACCGTCAAGAAACAACATGTCCGCAAACTCAGCATCACCGATAGCCGCTGTTGCCGTCACGTCGGCGTAGAAGCCGCGGGCATCATCTATTACAGAAAGGACCCCCGCTTTCATTGCCTCATACGAGAAGCCGTCTTTGAGATTCGCCTGGCAATCCAAGATGTAGTGGTACGCAGCCACGTGCTTCACCTTCTCCATCTCCTTGAGATGCTCCGAGCCTCGATGGTAAGGGCCGATGGCCACCACCTTGGGGACAATGTACCTTGAGCCCAGGTCTCGTAGGCTCGTGGGGAATCTATGGATTCTGAAGTCCACTCGGGCGAAATCAGACTCAAACTCTCGTGCTGTTTTTCTCCATGTCTTGGCATCCATGGTTCTTCTTCTTCCCATCTCCATCATGTCGAGATTATCACTATCACTATCACTATCACTATCACTATCACTACCACTATCCTCAATCACATCACGTCGAGCTAGCGGCGCCGGACGTCGCTCCCTTCCAATAATATTAATAGCGTCGCTGAGATCGCTGCACTCCCATGAGGTTTCTGTCACCATATCCAAATAGCTGCCGATTTTTCTAACCAACACTGCAGCCACCCACGATTCGGGATTCCGGGAGGCGGGGAAGGTGTTGTTACCGGGGTCGACGAGTCGAGTCAGATCCGGACGGCTGGAGCCCGAGAAGAACGATCAGACCAAGGATCCCTCGGCGCCACCCTCTTGCTCCCGTCGCTGGAAGAGAGAGCGGGAGATCCTACGCGGCAGACGGCGGGCGTGGGGCGGGGTGGAGCTGGGGAATTTTTACTGGACGTCGGCGACGCAGAATGCGGAGAAACAGAGCAGCTCGGGAGGGGAATGAGGAGGGAACACGGCAACAGTGTCCGGATGCACATCTCACTCCTTCAATGAATCATCGTTAAGTCAAGTCAACCAACCTCAGAGCAATAAAGCACTATAGCTACTCTTCTGCACCAGCTGAAGCCGCTGAGCATGCGTCTTCATTTCCTCGCAGTAAAACAGGTCAATAGTAGGTAGGTTTGCTAAGAGCATCTATAACCGGACCCCTCAAACCCGTCTCAAAACCGGTTATGATTTTTTGACCCAGACGAGCCTCTCAAACGGCTCTCAATTGCCCGGGCTGACCGGCATCCCCATATCCATGGGGCGGATATGGGATACCCGGACACACCCGCCACATCGGACCCGGCCCATGCTGGCCCACCTGACCCCACTTATATACGTCCACATCCTCTCGTCGGAGCAAACCCTAGCCACTCCCCTCTACTCCCCTTCGTCACCCGAGCTCACCTCCGGCGGTTTGCGACCTTCTCCGCCATGGCAAGCAACAGATAGGACTCTGACCAGTCCGGATCCGTCGACTGGGGTGTTGTCCCTGTGAGTTGGAGGAGGCAATGGCAGTCCGCATTGCACTCCGCCACTCCAGGGAGGACATCCCTGGCCGACAAACGGATCCGTCCACCACGACGCCATAGCGTCTGATAAGGATCAACGCGATGATCCATAGAATTTTGCCCGATCTTTCACGGCGAATTGAACAAGATAGCAGATCTTCCAATCACGCGACGAACGCAACCTGAAGAAGAGGAACAAAATTCCAGCAAGCAACGTGTCGATGATCAACACGCCTCAAACCTAAGGCTGATAATTCTTGATGCACTCAAGAACCCTCACACAATCTTTTATTCAATACGAATAAACGGCGGCGCCGTTTGTAGAGGGATGCTCCATCCCAGAAACAACTCAATTTCTAAAACTCCCCTAAACCTTAGTCGCTGGGTCCTTTATATAGGAGACCGGAAACCAAGTCGGTTGGACATGCCCGAACCGGAAAACACAAATAAAAATCCTAATTGGCCCACAACATGACCTGAAAAAAATAGATAACTAAAAGGGACTGTGATATTTGGCACATGTGTGCCATATAAGTAAAACTGCCACACCTCTACTTCTTTCACTTTAAAGTACCGCACGATCCCCCTTCCTTCGACCCCACCTTCTCCCGAACGACCCTGCTGGCTCGCCCAAGAAACCTGCTTCTCCCGCACATCTCGCGCGCCCACCCCCGAGAAAATTGCCACTTCTTCACGTCTACCACATGATAAAAAAAATATTGCACATGTGGGATTCGAACCCACACCTCCTTGGTACCAAAGCACGCCACCACAACCAACTCACCCTTAGGTATTTGTTGCTCAAACTAAAGAAACTAATTGTTTTGATCCCTTTTTTTACAATTGTGTTACTACAAAAAAGTACAGAAAATTACCACGATTTTCCCTCAGGACAAAGTTACCATGGTATTCGCATGTAACTTATCAGGCCTGTGTTGTGTCAGTTACCATGCTATTTACATAGAATTTACCAGGTACTATGTTTCAACAACAACACCCTTTCAAAGTTACCACTGTGTTTTGTACACAAGTTATAAGGTCTTCGATGTGTCAAATACCGTGGTACTTACACATAAGTTATCAGGGTATGTGTACATCAACCTTGCCCCTGGTAAAAGTTACCATGGAGGATTGTACATGAGTTACCGGGTCTACAGTTTGTATATTATCATGGTACTTACACCTAAAAACCTGGGTGTGTTTCGGTAACTTTTTCCATAGGTCAAAAATTATCACGAAGTTTTTGCGTAACTTATCACGCCTATAGCGGGTCAAAGTGGGCCCTTTTTTTTGGGCCAACCCACGAGCACGTGTGTCCCTCATGATACTAAACATTATGTGGCTTTTCCATGGCACATCATGTGCTATGTTCATCTAAGAGGCCCTGCGAGGCGAGTGTATGTTTTTAACAACTTGTTTTCCTTTGGTAAAAAGTTACCATGATGTTTATATTGTAAGTTATCGGTTATGGGGTGCTTATATTATCATGTTATTCACACAAAAATTATTGGGGATGTTTTGAACAACTTTTTCTCGGGACAAAAGGTGATCATGGTGATTCTAGGTAACCTATCAAGCCCACAATGCTTAAAATATCATACTATTTACACAAAATTTATCAGGGGTATGTTTCAGTAAAATTTCCCCCACGGTCAAAAACTTATCATGGTGTTTAGTTACCGCGGTGCATATGTTTTCATGCTATTTACACATAAAAATACCAGGGGAGGAAGGTATAGTACCGTGCTATTTACGCAGAAGATACCGGAATATTTTTTCAAAAAAAAAATCTTCCCTATGGTCAAAGCTACCATGATGTTTCTACCTCAGTTATCAGATGTGCACTGCGTATATTACCATCTATTTACACATAAATTATCTGGTATCTTTTCACATTTTTCTTCCCCAATGGTTAAAGTTACCATGATGTTTGTATCTAAATTATCAGGTCTATGACGTGAATGTTATCGTGCTATTTACAGAAATTACCGGGGGCCGGGGTTCAACAAATTTCCTCCCAATGATCAAAGTTACCACGATGCTTTCACCAAAGTTATCACACCTTCAATGCTTATGACCATGCTACTTACACATAATGTACCGCGTGGTATACAAAAGTTATCATGTTGATGGCGCGTCATTTATCGTGGTGGTGATGAAGAATTTACCACGGGAAAAGTTTATGTGCCAGGTTTGATAGGTGAAACAAAAGTTTCTCAGTGCTAAAATGTTAAAGGCAAAACATGTCAAAAACAGTATTTTCCTTAGCTTGTTCAACAATGAGTGTCATAGCCTCACAGGCGAAGTGGTTAGCTCCCTTCATTGATTACATGCAGACCAGAGATCAAGGGTCAGTTTGATTGGATACCTGAAAGAAAATTGCCTGGACTGGAGCCTGCCTGAGACTAGCCTGGAGGTTGTTTGGTTAGCATCCTGGGAAAGGAAACAGTAGCCTGGCCTGAAATATCCTGCATGGTCATTAGCCTGGTTGAAGCGCCAGGCAAGTTTGTTAGCCTCGCACATAATTCGCGGTTATAGCTCCAATCCCCATGGAGGTTTGAGACGCCTCCTGAGACTTACCCTCATGAACTAGTTTCCGTCTATTCCACCATAAATACCAAGCAGCTATAACGATTAGTTCTCATGCATTCCGGGAGCCCAAGATAGGTAATTCATGATCAGGCATAAGGAGTAAGAATTCAAGGATTGTCTCTCCAGCACGGTCAATGACGCAGGCTTTTTTACCACTTCATACAACCCCAAATATTCCCACACTTCTTTTGCCTTCTGGCACAGAAATAATACATGTTTCGTGTCCTTTGGCCCATCCAAACATGCTGGACATATTGGCTGAGTTTTTATGTGTCTGTTGGCCAGTGTAACGCGACACGGTAGAGTCCCGTGGAGCGTACGCCAAATAAAAAATTTAACCTTCACCGGACAAGCTACTTTCCAGATCTTACCCCAAATAGGATTGACCTTACTTCTACCCATGCCATCTAAGTATTCCAATTTCCTCCCATGCTGCTTTTTCCATTCCTCCACATACGCTGATCGTACAGTGTATAAACCATTTTTTGTATAGCTCCAAGCAATAAAGTCCAACATATTATGCATAGGGATCGGGATCGCTAGGACTCTACGGGCATCAATTGGCCACAAAGTTTGTCTCACCAAATTTTCATCCCAACAATTCGTGATTGGGTCAATAAGATCAGAAACTTTCGTTAGGAGATTCCCCCTTCTTGGTGTAATAATTTTCCTATCTGCACAATTTGGGATCCATGCATCTCTCCATATGTCAATATTTTCTCCTGTTCCGACTCTCCTGTTGGTGAGTTCTCCTTGCACGACATGCTTTGATCGCAGCCTGTGCACGTCCTCCTCTCGATCCATGAGCATTGCGAGGACAGCAAGGTAAGAGCAGACGACCGGCATTTCAGTGGAGCTCAAAAAGTCTGTAGCGATGCATACCTCGAAAGCCGCCATGTTGACGAGCCAGCATGACCTCATTTCGTCCAACAATAGTGGCGCCACGAAGATCTGACTGAAGAGGGGTCTTTTCCTGATACCCATGTCCCCGAGCTCTCTTGTCTTGCTAGTTGTGATTGTTATGCCCATCTCTGCAAGCTCGGCAGCACTAACAGTTTTTGAAACTGGCCGCCTGATAGCTTCATCAAATATGGACTGTCCTGGTTCAATAGTCTTGCATCCTGTTTTGTAGAACCGGAGGAGGCCAAGGAGATGTGGCGGCACGTAGCTACGCAATTTACATCTTCTGTTATTACTCTCTCCCCAACGGAGCTGCAGTGTGCGTCCCATCCTGGCAACTCCCTTCATAACTGTCTTCTCGGTATCTAGGAACTTCATGAGGGCCTGCAGCACCATCCATGGCAGCTGGTTCTCCAGCAGCATTATGTCATTGCTGATGCAAACTTGATTTGAATCGAAACAGCACAGCAACGACGAATACAAAAGCCTACGGTTGTAAAGCATGCGCATATACTGCAACAAGAAGCAACCGTCAAGAAACAACATGTCCGCAAACTCAGCATCACCGATAGCCGCTGTTGCCGTCACGTCGGCGTAGAAGCCGCGGGCATCATCTATTACAGAAAGGACCCCCGCTTTCATTGCCTCATACGAGAAGCCGTCTTTGAGATTCGCCTGGCAATCCAAGATGTAGTGGTACGCAGCCACGTGCTTCACCTTCTCCATCTCCTTGAGATGCTCCGAGCCTCGATGGTAAGGGCCGATGGCCACCACCTTGGGGACAATGTACCTTGAGCCCAGGTCTCGTAGGCTCGTGGGGAATCTATGGATTCTGAAGTCCACTCGGGCGAAATCAGACTCAAACTCTCGTGCTGTTTTTCTCCATGTCTTGGCATCCATGGTTCTTCTTCTTCCCATCTCCATCATGTCGAGATTATCACTATCACTATCACTATCACTATCACTATCACTACCACTATCCTCAATCACATCACGTCGAGCTAGCGGCGCCGGACGTCGCTCCCTTCCAATAATATTAATAGCGTCGCTGAGATCGCTGCACTCCCATGAGGTTTCTGTCACCATATCCAAATAGCTGCCGATTTTTCTAACCAACACTGCAGCCACCCACGATTCGGGATTCCGGGAGGCGGGGAAGGTGTTGTTACCGGGGTCGACGAGTCGAGTCAGATCCGGACGGCTGGAGCCCGAGAAGAACGATCAGACCAAGGATCCCTCGGCGCCACCCTCTTGCTCCCGTCGCTGGAAGAGAGAGCGGGAGATCCTACGCGGCAGACGGCGGGCGTGGGGCGGGGTGGAGCTGGGGAATTTTTACTGGACGTCGGCGACGCAGAATGCGGAGAAACAGAGCAGCTCGGGAGGGGAATGAGGAGGGAACACGGCAACAGTGTCCGGATGCACATCTCACTCCTTCAATGAATCATCGTTAAGTCAAGTCAACCAACCTCAGAGCAATAAAGCACTATAGCTACTCTTCTGCACCAGCTGAAGCCGCTGAGCATGCGTCTTCATTTCCTCGCAGTAAAACAGGTCAATAGTAGGTAGGTTTGCTAAGAGCATCTATAACCGGACCCCTCAAACCCGTCTCAAAACCGGTTATGATTTTTTGACCCAGACGAGCCTCTCAAACGGCTCTCAATTGCCCGGGCTGACCGGCATCCCCATATCCATGGGGCGGATATGGGATACCCGGACACACCCGCCACATCGGACCCGGCCCATGCTGGCCCACCTGACCCCACTTATATACGTCCACATCCTCTCGTCGGAGCAAACCCTAGCCACTCCCCTCTACTCCCCTTCGTCACCCGAGCTCACCTCCGGCGGTTTGCGACCTTCTCCGCCATGGCAAGCAACAGATAGGACTCTGACCAGTCCGGATCCGTCGACTGGGGTGTTGTCCCTGTGAGTTGGAGGAGGCAATGGCAGTCCGCATTGCACTCCGCCACTCCAGGGAGGACATCCCTGGCCGACAAACGGATCCGTCCACCACGACGCCATAGCGTCTGATAAGGATCAACGCGATGATCCATAGAATTTTGCCCGATCTTTCACGGCGAATTGAACAAGATAGCAGATCTTCCAATCACGCGACGAACGCAACCTGAAGAAGAGGAACAAAATTCCAGCAAGCAACGTGTCGATGATCAACACGCCTCAAACCTAAGGCTGATAATTCTTGATGCACTCAAGAACCCTCACACAATCTTTTATTCAATACGAATAAACGGCGGCGCCGTTTGTAGAGGGATGCTCCATCCCAGAAACAACTCAATTTCTAAAACTCCCCTAAACCTTAGTCGCTGGGTCCTTTATATAGGAGACCGGAAACCAAGTCGGTTGGACATGCCCGAACCGGAAAACACAAATAAAAATCCTAATTGGCCCACAACATGACCTGAAAAAAATAGATAACTAAAAGGGACTGTGATATTTGGCACATGTGTGCCATATAAGTAAAACTGCCACACCTCTACTTCTTTCACTTTAAAGTACCGCACGATCCCCCTTCCTTCGACCCCACCTTCTCCCGAACGACCCTGCTGGCTCGCCCAAGAAACCTGCTTCTCCCGCACATCTCGCGCGCCCACCCCCGAGAAAATTGCCACTTCTTCACGTCTACCACATGATAAAAAAAATATTGCACATGTGGGATTCGAACCCACACCTCCTTGGTACCAAAGCACGCCACCACAACCAACTCACCCTTAGGTATTTGTTGCTCAAACTAAAGAAACTAATTGTTTTGATCCCTTTTTTTACAATTGTGTTACTACAAAAAAGTACAGAAAATTACCACGATTTTCCCTCAGGACAAAGTTACCATGGTATTCGCATGTAACTTATCAGGCCTGTGTTGTGTCAGTTACCATGCTATTTACATAGAATTTACCAGGTACTATGTTTCAACAACAACACCCTTTCAAAGTTACCACTGTGTTTTGTACACAAGTTATAAGGTCTTCGATGTGTCAAATACCGTGGTACTTACACATAAGTTATCAGGGTATGTGTACATCAACCTTGCCCCTGGTAAAAGTTACCATGGAGGATTGTACATGAGTTACCGGGTCTACAGTTTGTATATTATCATGGTACTTACACCTAAAAACCTGGGTGTGTTTCGGTAACTTTTTCCATAGGTCAAAAATTATCACGAAGTTTTTGCGTAACTTATCACGCCTATAGCGGGTCAAAGTGGGCCCTTTTTTTTGGGCCAACCCACGAGCACGTGTGTCCCTCATGATACTAAACATTATGTGGCTTTTCCATGGCACATCATGTGCTATGTTCATCTAAGAGGCCCTGCGAGGCGAGTGTATGTTTTTAACAACTTGTTTTCCTTTGGTAAAAAGTTACCATGATGTTTATATTGTAAGTTATCGGTTATGGGGTGCTTATATTATCATGTTATTCACACAAAAATTATTGGGGATGTTTTGAACAACTTTTTCTCGGGACAAAAGGTGATCATGGTGATTCTAGGTAACCTATCAAGCCCACAATGCTTAAAATATCATACTATTTACACAAAATTTATCAGGGGTATGTTTCAGTAAAATTTCCCCCACGGTCAAAAACTTATCATGGTGTTTAGTTACCGCGGTGCATATGTTTTCATGCTATTTACACATAAAAATACCAGGGGAGGAAGGTATAGTACCGTGCTATTTACGCAGAAGATACCGGAATATTTTTTCAAAAAAAAAATCTTCCCTATGGTCAAAGCTACCATGATGTTTCTACCTCAGTTATCAGATGTGCACTGCGTATATTACCATCTATTTACACATAAATTATCTGGTATCTTTTCACATTTTTCTTCCCCAATGGTTAAAGTTACCATGATGTTTGTATCTAAATTATCAGGTCTATGACGTGAATGTTATCGTGCTATTTACAGAAATTACCGGGGGCCGGGGTTCAACAAATTTCCTCCCAATGATCAAAGTTACCACGATGCTTTCACCAAAGTTATCACACCTTCAATGCTTATGACCATGCTACTTACACATAATGTACCGCGTGGTATACAAAAGTTATCATGTTGATGGCGCGTCATTTATCGTGGTGGTGATGAAGAATTTACCACGGGAAAAGTTTATGTGCCAGGTTTGATAGGTGAAACAAAAGTTTCTCAGTGCTAAAATGTTAAAGGCAAAACATGTCAAAAACAGTATTTTCCTTAGCTTGTTCAACAATGAGTGTCATAGCCTCACAGGCGAAGTGGTTAGCTCCCTTCATTGATTACATGCAGACCAGAGATCAAGGGTCAGTTTGATTGGATACCTGAAAGAAAATTGCCTGGACTGGAGCCTGCCTGAGACTAGCCTGGAGGTTGTTTGGTTAGCATCCTGGGAAAGGAAACAGTAGCCTGGCCTGAAATATCCTGCATGGTCATTAGCCTGGTTGAAGCGCCAGGCAAGTTTGTTAGCCTCGCACATGCATGAGTATTTGGACGCCTGGCTCGTGCCTGGACATTAATTATACCTCTGCATGCGGTACTATTCAGTGGTGTCAGGAGTGAACATTTATTTATGAGTAGTTAATAGCCGGCTAGGCAGCGGACACACACCAAACGCCATACAGCCAGGCTAAGCTGGCCAGACAATTTCTCTCAAATTTCCAGGCGCAAGTCAGGCACTACTTTGACCCAGGCATGGAGCCCAGGTAACGAACCAAACTAGCCCCAAATCCCAATTCAAGCATTATTTTTGCCCAAAAATCTAGAAGGCGCGTGGGGACGTAACTGATGATTGAAAGAAAGGAAATCAGGAGGGCGGGAAAGGAAGGAGATGGACGTGCAAGAAAAGAAGGAGATTGCGAGGAAAGGAAGGAGATTGGGAGGACGTGCGGCATGCAGGATAGAAAGGAGATCGCGAGGAAAGGAAGGACATCGGGAGGACATGCGGGAAAGGAAGGAGATCGCGAGGACGTTTGGGAAAGGAAGGAGATCGGGAGGGTGGCTGGAACTGACGGTGCTGGATGCGTGTGGCAGTTTTGCAATCTGCCACATGGTTGCCACTTACATATTTCGAACTAAAAATGCAACCAACCCAATTACCATGGTTCAGTCACCCCCTTGGCACGCCTCTAACTTTGGTGGAGTCCTAAAGTTGGGCTTCACCTCCTCCTTCATGGGTACAACAGGAGGTACAGGGATGCCCTCATCAGCGTCGGCTTACAAGGCGCTTAGGTCCTCTGGCGCTGGATCCTCGCGGTCCCGGCCGAAACGCCTCTCCTTCACCATCACCGGCCGGGCAGAGTATGAGTCCCACCGGGAACGCGAGGCCCGTATCGGAAATGGTGGCGGCTAATGCGGCAGTGCGGGCGGCCGCAGAGGAGGAAGCCATCCGCGCCCGCATTATGAAGAAATGGTAGCGGAGGAACACGCGCGCCCTCGCCCGTGAGCAGAGGCGGTCCGTGCCATGGCCGGACTCCCGCCGAAGGAGGACAGCGACACGACGAGCAGATCCGGTTCGATCCGTACTGCGTCTTTGACCGATACTTCCAAACATGCCAAATTTTGGTAGTCCGATGGCATGTTTAGCGAGTTGATGGAGCAGCCGAATGATGCATGTGCGCCGACGTAGTTGCATGAGTTTGTGTGGATTTGAGATATGGTAATTGAGGTGTCCGGATGTGGATTGAATTTTTCGAGGAGTGCCCAATCAATGTCCGCGTACGAGCACGGGCGTGTTCACGGGCATTTGAGGGGCCGAATTTGCCAAGTCCAGTTGTAGATGCTCTAAGCTCATAAATACTCGGACTGCAAAACTGGAGCAATGCTACACTACACACGGGGCCAGGGTTTTAGTAGATCATCTGTACTTTCTGCTTCATCCATAATCAATACAATACAAGCAAAACATAGGGTTTTACCTCTTCATACGATCTCACGCTTTTGTATTGATTGTGGATGGAGCACGATCATACGATCTCGAGGTTGATCATGTCTATTTTGTACTCCATTCACAATCAATATAATACAAGCAAAGCATACGTTTTACCTCTTCAAAAGGCCTCAAACCTGGATAAAGCTGTGTCCCTTTACTTCATGTTCACGATTGTCCTAATTAAGATCACCAGTTTGGGGCCCCTGCCCGAGATCCGCCGGTTTTAGCACCGGCATTGGTAGTGCATGCATGTCCCATTGTGTGGTCACGAAGGTTCGATAGCTCGTCTTTGGATCAATGACGACATCGGCTGTGGCAATACTTTTGTCCCCGGCCAGCTTTTTGCCTTTTGGCAACATCGTGATGCACGCATATTCGACATGCCATCTTAGTCAGGTCGAGAACTTCTCCCCGGGTGAAACTATCAGGTTTGGAAATCTGGAGTATGCCGTGGAAATCCGTAGCAAAGTGGCTTTCTTAGGTTGGTATAAGACCAGCCCGAAGATCGCACAGATACCGGCGTCCCTGCAATGGAATCAATCTTAGAGCGGGACCATGGATCAAACTGCACCTCAAATCTAACCTCGAGCTCGGATCCGAACACCTTGCCATTGGAACTAGCATCAAACCTGACCAGCAAAGATCTCGAGGCTGCGTCAGGTGGCACCTCGAGTAGACTTCAGGTCAGCCCCACCTACCATCAAGAGATGGGCAAGGCTGACCTCACACTTTTTAACAAGATGTTAGATCTGATTCAGAGCCTCGGGATTTCGGATGATCAGACATCGGTCTACGATTAGATTTATTGTAAATCCGAAGGTGTGGAATTTTTCTCTCCACCCACCACCCATCAAGCAGGACGTAGGATATTATCTCCTCCAGATGGCCCAAACCATGGTAAATTCTTGTGTCCCTGTTACCATCGTGCCAAGACTACCAGCTCGGGAACCCCTATCCAAGATCTGTTGGATTTGACTCCATCACCTAGGTCTGACCAAATTGTTATACCTGAAATGGTGATGCTTAGTTTTTTACATTGTTACATTGTTGAAGACATTGCTCAAATATGCTCAGACTGATTCTTCAGGGTGAAAACCTAGATTCTGACCTTGGTGGTTGTATCCGGTGAAGGCCATGCTTGAGCATCCCTCCCTTCTCGAAGACGTTGTTGTCGAAGAAAATCACCGTCCATGTAGTGTCAAAAGATAGTTGGTGTGGATATGGCCATTGTTATAGTTTGCCGATTCCGGATCTGATCGCCTAGGTTTTTAATTTTTCATTGCATACGCATATCTTTAGTCTTAGAGCATCTATAGCCTAGCACCCAAACCCGCCTCAAACGCCTGGGCGGACGGCCTGATCATGAAAATGCGCCCAAGACGGACTCTACAAATGGGCCTCAAACGCCCGGGCTGACCGGCACCTCTCATATCCAGCCCAAATATGGGGGAGCCCAGGCGCACCCGCCACTTAGGACTGACGATGGGGTCCCACATGGAATCGCCCGGAAACTCGACGGTCCGACGAACGTGTCCTTCGGTGGGGGATGGGAACGCAACATGGCACCGCTCTAGCTTGCCGCCGGGCAAATTATCTAATGCCGGAGCGCCGACTGCAGCTCCTTGACCTGCGGTAGCAAGGCGTGAAGTCTGGATAGCCGCGGGGCTGCCTCCTCCACCCGCGGTAAATCCGAATGAGAAGGAGGAGCATGAGGACGGGGAGGAGGACACTAGTAGAAATAGGGTCAAATGTGAAGCACAATAGTGCCGGTTTGAATTTCAGCCGGCACTAATGTGTACATTAGTGCCGGTTCGTGGCGGCGATCAATAGCACCGGTTCGTGGCGAACCTTTAGTACCGGTTCATGCCACGAACCGGTACTAAAGAGGCTGTGTCAGCCTGCGGTCAGGCTATGGCCCCACCATCACCATTTAGTGCCGGTTCGTACCATGAACCGGTACTAATAAGGTTATGACAAGCTGTTTTTAGTCCCAGCTCGCTCCCCTAACAAGCCTTTTACCACCTTAAATATGTTATTTCTCAAACTATCACAAGCACTTGGTCTTCATTGAACTCTATGTGTAAAATTTGTGGCCGCAATATGAGTCTTCATCGGTTTATAAATCGTTGATGACTCATATTGACAATTCAGATTGTACACACAAAGATCATTGATGATCAAAGTATTTTTGATGTTATAAGATCATGGATGAACCAGTACTACAGTTCCTTAGTAAGCTGTTTTTTAGTCCCACCTCGCGAAGAGAAAGGGACTAGGAGCGGTTTATAAGCCCTGAGTGCAGAGACGATGAAGAAGAGGCTCAATGCTCACGTTGCTTAGCTTCAAGCCTTCAGGAATATGGTAGACTGCACGGAGCTATGCGCAGTGCAGTTTACACTATTCCGAAAGGCTTGAATCAAATTAACGAGCATTGCACCTCTTTTTTATTTTTAATAACTTATTACAACTCCGGACTTCTTCTGTTATGGCAAAAACTAATTGCATGTTGGCATTTCTTTTTTTAAAACTTTGGTTATAACTCCAGACTTTGACCATCAAGTTTTGCACAAAAGAAAAAATAGCAGGAAAAAAACTATAGCTGAAAAGAAAAAAACTATATAAAATGAGCGTGAAATTGAAAATCACTACAAAATGAACTCTGAAAATGTTGAATTTTGGCAAACTAGATGAAAAACTACTCAGAAATAAATAGAAGAAAATAAATATAACAGAAAAGAAAAAAACTATACAAAAAACTACGCAGAAATAAATAGAAGAAAATAAAGCAGAAAAGAAAAAAACTATAAAAAAAATTGGGGCGCTACCCTGTGGGCCTGCTAGGCCACGGGCGTGCAATTACAGGCCTTAAAGGCCCAGCAGACTCACAGGGCAGCGCGCAGAATTTAGGCCCACAAGCCTGCTATATAGAGGAGTTCAAAGAGGTAGCCGCGGCTGGGTTTATAAACCAGTGCGGCTGCCCTTCGCCCGGTGAGGTGGGACTAAACTTTTGGGTGTCAGCGCGAGGCCTTTAGTACCGGTTGGTGGCTACAACCGGTACTAAAGATCACCCTTTAGTACCGGTTGGATCCACCAACCGGTACTAAAGGCCTGCTCTTCCCGCCTCTTGGCCTGGCCAAAATTGGCCTTTAGTACCGGTTGGTGGCTACAACCGGTACTAAAGGCCCATCCTATATATATAGCACTTACGAAAATTTTAGTTACATCTCCCCACTTTCGTCTCCAACCTCTCGACATCATCGCGCGCCGCTCGATCCCGTCGTCGCCGCCCGTCGCCCGTCGTCCGTCATCGTCGTCGCTGTCCCCGCCGCCGCCCGTCGTCGTCGTCGTCTCGCGCCGCCGCCCCGAACGCCGCCGCCGTCCATCGTCGTCGCCGCGGTCTCGTACGTCTCTCGCACCCGCGCGCCGGCGCCCCCGCCCCGTACGCCGCCGCCCTCGCCCCGTACGCCGGCGTCCCCGCTCGTACGTATGGGGCGGCATACACACATATACACACATATACACACACTACACACATACACACACACACACACATTTTTTACTTATTTTCAGTTTTCAGTTTTCTATTTTTTAGAAAATTTAATTAGATATTAATTAGCTAGGTATGTGAGATTTGAACTAGTTGAATAATTAATATAACTAGTATATTTTTAGTAAGAAAATTGTCGAACTAGTTTATTTAGGTATATGAGATTTGAACTAGTTGAATAATTAATATAACTAGTTTATTTTTAGTAAGAAAATTGTCGTATTTGAGATTTGATTATCTAATTAAAATATTATTTGTTAATGAGTTTTTCTGTTTATTTAATGTTTTTATATATTTTGAGTTTATATAAATGTTAGATTAATGTCGAATGTTAGATGAATTAGATAGAAAAGTTAATAGAACTAGTTTATTTTTAGTAAATGCTTAGTTGAACTAGTTGAATTAATATATAAAACTAGTTTATTTTTTGTAAATGCTTAGTTGAACTAATTGAATTAATATAACTAGTTTATTTTTAGTAAATGCTTAGTTGAACTAATTGAATTAATATAACTAGTTTATTTTTAGTAAATGCTTAGTTGAATTAATTGAATTAGTAAGTGTTTAATGTTTCGCCTAATATGAACATAGGAAATGTCGTCTGACGACGGAATTTTTTTTGGTATGTGCACATACTGTGAAGACGAGCGCGACCAGTGCGACAGAAATTTCCTTGTTGATGGTAGGCGATTCAGCATCAAACTGGATGAGACTTTCGAATTCGATACAGTAAGTCACAACGACAAGTCTGTTTTCATAATTAAGCATGACTTATATATGCTTCATTTGCCTGACTTATAATTTTTAATTTTCACTATTCTACTAGCGCATCCCATGCCATGCAAGAATTTTTGTCTTGGATAAGATATGTTTCAAAGATATGGAAACTATGGAGGTAAAGAGAGATTACCTGAAAACTGAGCATGATGGTTATACTTTCAACGTCAAAGTATATAATGCACACACGTACACCTATTTTGAACGCAAAACTTGGCAAGCACTATGCAAGGCTTATGCATTTGAGCCTGGTATGGTTATCACCTTTGATATTCGTCCGGAAGATGATATTGAAGGTAATAGAGACATATGGGTCGATGTGCAGACGCCTCCAATTCTACCATTATGTGAGTTCTTCTCAAATATATTTTTGTCTTTGATATTGCTTATTTCAAAAATAACTTACAACTAATTTCTATTGACAGCTTATCTCCATTCAACCAAACATGTCCGGCGCTTGGTAGACAGGACCTTCTACTGTCCCGGAGCTGAACTAAACTGCGAGGAGATAAGTCATTATGTTTCATGGCTTGAGGATCTTCATACCGTCAAGACAATTTTTTTCCTGCACTTGGAAATGTTAGTACTCAAAACGTGCGACCAATAGTGATGGTATTGAACTACGGTCACATCTATTTAGGAATGATGGTAAGATATTTACTATTTGTCCTCATTGCATATTTTGCATACATATTTTTTTTAAACTTTCATTGCTGAGTATATTAATTAAGTACTATACGATGTTCTTCAACAGGGACTCCCGATGACAGTTGTGCCTCAGAGGATCGAGACTAAAGGTCAGATGTCAATTGTTAGCTTAAGGCCAAGATATCCTGCATTGCACATGAATGCATTCAGGATTTCTAGAAGCGATGAATGCTTAATAGTGAAAGATTGGAGGAAAATTGTTAATGATCGCAGAGAAGTATTAGGGGGCAGCAATGAGAAGCGCATCCCACGATTAGGAGACAGATTCATCGGCATGCTCCAGTATGATCAATCAGGAGAGCTATACATGTTCTATGCTATTTTACCAGAGAGAGAGTAGCTAGCAGGAGTGATTTAGCTAGTTCTTCATGCTGCTCTTAATTAGTACTTGGCCTTTCATGTCCGTGTTCTTCGTTCTGAACTTAAGTGATTTGCTTTTGTGGTGTTATATATGAACGCTTATAATATCATGCCAATCATGCATAACGTTTACATTGTGTAGTAACTTAAAATACCAGCAAACGAAAAAAATTTAAAATGGAAACAAAAAATTAAATGAAAAAGAAATCATAAAACTAAAAACCCCCAAACCTTATAGTACCGGTTGGTGTTACCAACCGGTACTAAAGGGCTCCAGGCCCCCAGAGCTGGCTCGTGCCACGTGGTTTCCCTTTAGCACCGGTTCGTGCAGAACCGGTACTAAAGGGGAGGGGCCTTTAGTGACCACACTTTAGTGCCGGTTATGGAACCGGCACTAATAAAGGGCCTTACGAACCGGTGCTATTGCCCGGTTCTGCACTAGTGGGAGGAGGAGCCGAAGGCGGAGGTAGATGGTCTGGAGAAGGAGGAGAATGTGGGGGACGTTGGGGCCGCGGATCTGCAGGCGGAGCAAAACACGATCCTCGGTTCCCTCCTGCCGGAATTAGCGGTGGAGGCCAAGCGGCGTCGTCTGCTGGAGGCGGAGCACACAACGGATGGTCTGCAGGAGACGGACGCGGAGGCAGAGGTGGATGGTCTGCAGGAAGCGAACGTGGAGCACGTCACGGATGGTCTATAGGAGGCGGAGGCGAAGGCGGAGCACGTCGTGGACATCTCCGACGACGAAACTTAGTGGTGTATGTAGTACGTAAGAAAACTTTTCATGGTGTATGGAACTACGGGATTAAATATGAATGGAACTACGGGATTAAATATAAGGTACCACCAAATATGGTTTGTGACCCGTAAATTCGAGCGGATGCGTCCGGCTTTTAAGCTGCCGAATTTGCCATGTCGGGCTGTAGATGCTCTTATATGATTTTGCGTGTTTTTGTGTGTGCATTGATAGGCTGTGTGCATCCTATGCAGAGGTTGAGTGTGTGTTCGTTCTGTTTGTATTCGTTAATAAAATTCACCGTCAAAAATGAAAAAAAAGAAGTTAAAGTAGCTGCTTTTTAAGCTAAAAAAGAGTCAAGTAGCTACACAGCATTGACAAACGTACGTACTTGCAACGTTTTTTGTCGTTGTGTTGGGACATGGGGCCACTGCCAGGCTACCCCGGGATCGATCCCGTGCGGCGTCTGAGCAAACCGCCGACTAGCCGGGGCCGCCGGCCGCCGGCGCTGGCTACCCCGGCCACAGCGTCCTCCTTCCTCCTTCCTCCTCCCTCCTCCCTCCTCCTCCGCATGGCCGCTTCCCGTCCCTCCTCTCCCGTCCTTCGCACCGGATCGATCCACCAACGTTCATAAGCTGCCATCGGTTGTCTTCCCCAGCCTTTCTCGCTCGCGCCGCCAAATGCTACTCCGCTCGCCCCTCCCCGCCCCGCCCCTCCCCTGCCCGCCTGGAGGAGAGCCGCCTCGCATCTGTTGTCGCTGCTGCCCGCTGAGGAGGTGCACGCCACCTGTTCGACCCTTGGTCCGTGCTTTTCCAGCCTTCCTCCGTCGACTCGGCAGGTGCTGCGCCGCATCGCACCGGATGCCCTTATTCCGGTTCATAGTCTGCACCTCCTACGCCGTGCCCAGCGTCTTCGGTTCTAGGAGCTATCGAGCAGGTGCCCTCCACATGGGAGGAGCTGCTTCCTGGTGGTGCGGTGAGCCTTCAGCTTGTCCCTGCACAGAGGCCGGGTGAGCCTGGCTTGTGCCATCAGGGTCAGCACCGGCTTTGGGGCGGCGCAAGTTCTGCTACGGTTTCTTGTCCGCGTCGACTCCACCAATGCTGCACCGTGAACTGCCACCCTGTATCGCCAATTTGCTGGGGAACTTAGCTGCTTCGATTCACCCTCTAAAATGTCTCCTCGGTGGTATGTTGTCCTATCTCCTCTGCACCAAGGCTGGTTTCGCCAACCCCTATTTGGGTTGAGGTACTGTGGAACCTACCTCAGTTCATTGAGTTTACTATTAGGCTGGTTTCACCCTACACACTATAACCGTGAGCTAGGAAATAAGTACAACATAAAACTCAAATTCACCCTTCAAACAAGAACTAAGCTCAAAAAATACGAGGTGGCCCCGCTGCTTGCGACATGGTTACAGTAGTCTGCGGTGCACAATGCCCACCTATAAGCATAATGTATATAGAAACCACGCATGGTTAGAAAAAGGAAATGTATTCTCTCAAATAAAGAGCAAAAGGAAGTGGTTAGTAAAACAAATTTTTTCCAGCGTGCTGCAGTGACCACAGTTTCTACACAGTACTCCTACAAAAACCTAGTGATAAGTAATCTACTATAACAAATAGATCTGTAGCTTATTACGTGTGCTCTTGTTGTACTTCTCTGCACCCTGCAGAAGCTGTTGCAGAGAACTACAGAATTTGGTGCGGTGGCCTGGTGCCTACTTCCGAGCATCTGTGCCTTACTGTTTCCTACCATTCATGCATGGAACCGCGAGCTTAACTTTCCCTTTTTGTGTGCAAGTTTAACATGTTTACAGGGGTGTGGTTAGTTCATAGTTTGGATTAAAACTTAAATGCTAGGTGTAGGAAAATAACAGCAAGTCGTAAGAATAGTAGTTCACATGCTGAACTTCATTTTATATGCAACAAGTATGAATATGCTAGGGAAATGGAAGATGACTAGTAACATATATACCATGCTTTCAACGGAAAAAAAGCAAGCCTTGTGTAAATAAAACTAGTGTAGGTCATCATGCACCAAAGTGGTCGGACCCTTCCCCAGACCCTGCGCAAGCGGGAGCTACATGCACTGGGGCTGCCCTTTTTTTTTTAGGTCATCATGCACCAGACTAGCAGCGTGTGTGGGCAGTCTCTAGAAATTGATGGTTGTACTTCTGCTCAGTCTTGCAGTGCTGAAAATGCTTCTTTGATTGCGGTGACTTCAATGTAAACGTCTTGGATTGCTGAACGGTCTTTAGGCGTCTCTGCAGCGCATAGCGGGCCAAGCTTAACGAGAGTGGTGATGCAGCTCATTGTTTCTGCAGCCATTTGATGATTTTCTTGGTCTAAAGTACTCCCTGCTTCTTCATCTTGGTTCCCACAAAAGGGATTGATGACTCAAGATTTGGAAATCACAAATACCAGAGTAATGCATCCAGTTTTATCTTTCATAACATCTTCCTTATTGCTTCCTTGCTGGATTCCTTATCACTCAGTATTTCTTGTTGATGGCAGATAAACTGGGAATGTGTACAAGAACCTGAAGAGGAAGATTGGAAGGGGCATTTACTTTCCCAACATGCTTATCTGTGACCAACACTTGTCATATTATCCCCGCTTGCCACTGATTATGCAGTCCTACTAGAAAATGGTATGGTAAAAAAGTATTGTCTTGCTTTAGCCTTCTCTACCATGTTTTATCCTTTTACTATTACACAAGACTTGAGGATTCTGCTCTCATTTGACAGAGATGCGAATTGTCATATTGACGGCTTTATTTTTGTGGTGGCTCATACACATGGCCGGTTACTCGAAGAGCAAAGACAGCAGCACAAGTTGCAATGAGGCTTGTTAGACCTGGAAAGAAGGTACACCATGTACAGATTATCACTGTTATTTCTGTTTGGTTTCCTTTTCACAAGTTATCTTGTTTCTGTTACTGCATTTTTGTCGATAGTTCTCTCTGGACGTACTAGTCTCCTTTTTTCTCTCTTAAATTTGATTTTCTGGTTTATTAATAATCCCCTCTTCCCTCTACCGCGCAGATTGAAACTGTCTTCTCCAACAATTATTTTTTGTGAGAGAAATATGATATCCTTGGCACATGTGTTCCAATTTTTAACTTTAACAGTTTGATGTGCAAGTTTAACATCTTTACATGGGTGTGGTCATAGTTATGCTTAAACCTTAAAGTAACACAAGTTTATTAGGTGTAGGAAAAAACAGCCAAGTCGAAAAGAAAAGTTCCCATGCTGAACTTTATTCTATATAGGCTGAACTATAGTTTGCCTTCAAGACAAGAAGATAATTCAAAACATAGCATGCTTTCGATGAAGAAAAATAAAATAAAGCCTTGCGTAAAGAAAACCAGTCATAGGTCATCATGCACCAGACCAGTAGTGTGTGGGAAATTGATATACTGATGGCTGTACTTTTCTTCAGCCCTGCAGTGCTGAAAATGCTTCTTTGATTGCGGTGACTTCAATGTAAACGTCCTGCATTGCTGGACGATCTTTAGGCATCTCCGCAGCGCATAGCAGGCCAAGCTTAATGAGAGCGGTGATGCAGCTCATTGTTCCCCCGACCATTTGATGATTCAACAATATACTTACTGCTTCTTCTTCATCTAGGTTCCCACAGCAGGGGATGATTCTGGGATCTAGAATCTCACAAATCTTCCCCGGAAATGATATTTCCACAAATGTGTAAAGGCTCAGGCCATCTTTAAATATCTCATCAGTTGGACGCTTCCCTGTGAGCATCTCTAATATGATGACTCCATAGCTGTAAACATCACCCTCCGTGGAGATTTTGCTCCCCAAACCATATTCTGCAATACGTATAGTTATTCAAACAATCAATTAGCAGAGAAGGATTGGAGCAGAAGAATTAGAAGATTTTCTGGGTAAAAAATAAAGTAATATACACTACTTGCATATCCAGAGAGCATATGAGATATTTTCCAGAAATACAACATCTTGTATTAGAAAATTGTTACCTGGTGCAATGTATCCAACCGATCCTCTTGGCCCCACTAAGCTTGTAGAACCATCAATTGTCATCGAAGAAGAATAACCATGTAGGAACTTAGCCAACCCGAAGTCACCAACACATGCGCCCATGACATCATCCAGGACATTGCTAGGCTTCAGATCACAGTGGACCATAGGCGGCATGCAATGGTTATGGAGGTAATCCAAAGCAGCAGCTATGTCCACTGCTATCACTATTCTTGAACCCAAACACAATGGCCTTTTTGGATGATGCTCGTCGGGTAGTGTTGGATGGAGCCAATTCTCTAGGTCACCATTTATCATAAATTCAAGAACAAGAGCTTTGAACTCATTTCTTGCCAGGTCACATGTCGAGCATACAGTGATCACCCTTACAAGATTACGATGACGAGTGTTTCTCAGTGCCTCACATTCAGCAAGGAAGCTCTTTGTTGCTCCAAGTTGATCAAGTTTGAAAACTTTGATAGCAACTGTATGCTGTTCTTCAGACTCCATTCTACCTTTGTACACAGACCCATATTTTCCCGAACCAACTAAATTGGCTAAAGAAAAATCATTTGTTGCTTTCACTAAATCAGCATATGTAAACTTCTTTAACTCCTTGGCAGATGGATGTGCTGCTTGTTTGACTTTTTTTCTCTTTTTACAAATAATGACTCCAAAGCATGATAACAGAACCAAAGAAAGAGCAGTAATTGTTACTATCTTTAGAATCTTGGAGGTGTACCACTTTTGTTTGGATATCACTGCATTACAAAGTGGCAAATCTAGCAATGGGGGCTCGCACATAACTTCTTGTTCCCTTGTACAAACACCTCACTTTCATTCTGAAACATTCCACCTGGTGGTACTGGTCCCTCAAGGTTGTTGAACGATAAATTGAGAAGCTTCATGGAACTAAAGGACTCAAAGAAATCAGGGATTTTACCGGACAAGTTGTTCTGAGATAGATCCATCACAATGATGCCTCTCAAATTCATGAAAGATTGAGGGATTCTCCCATGAAAATGGTTTCCCTCCATGTGCAATGACTCCAAGTGGACACACTCACCTAGACTTGAGGGTATTTGTCCAGACAACTGGTTATTGGAAATATTCAATGGGCCGAGATTGACCAAGCCACCAATCTCTGGCGGTATTTCTCCTGAGAGTTTGTTGTGAGATAAGTCCAAACCTTCTGCAAGGGAAGAAAGAGTAAAGAGCTCCTTTGGTATGCTACCATCGAAGCTGTTACAAGAGAGGTTCAGTATGTCCAATTTTTTGCAGTCTCCTAGAGCTTCTGGGATCGGGCCACTCAAATTATTTTCCTGTAAATATAGCTCACTCAATTGGCTTAGATTGCCAATTGATAGCGGAATTTGTCCAGAAAGTTTGTTCTGGGATAAGCTTAGGACAAACAAGTTTTGAAGATTTCCAAGTGATTCTGGGATACTTCCACTAAGCAAATTTTTTTCCATGTAAAGAGTTTTGATGTTTGTGAGGTGCTCTATCTCCTGTGGTATCGTGCCTGATATTTTATTTTCTCTTAATAACAATACCTCTAAGCTCTCTGAAAGGCTTCCAATGGAACTCGGCAAATATCCTTGAAGGATGTTTGCATCCAAGAATAATTTCACCAGTTGGGTGCAATTGGTCAAAGAGGTTAAGAAAGACCAATCTCCTGCTTCGAGATGATTCTCACCAAGATTCAGGCTAATTAAGTTGGGAAGAGTTCCAAAAGAAGGCACAATACCATGGAATGAATTGTTAGAGAGATTAATCTCTTGAAGATATGTCGTATTGGCTAGTGAAGTGGGAATTTGGCCATGGAATTTATTCATTCCCATATCCAAAGTTTGGATTCTTGGAAGGGTATATCCAATGTTATATGGAATTTCCCCTGCAAGAATATTCGCACCCATGGCAAGGTATGTGAGTGCTGATATGTTGTAAACAGAGGCAGGGATACTCCCTGACAAGAAGTTGTAACTCAAGTCTAGTACTTGTAGGTTGGAAAGCTTACCAATACTCAACGGGATGCTACCTTTAAAGCTATTCTGTCCAAGCAAGAGCCAACAAAGGGAAGAAAAATTCCCTAGAGTAGAAGGTATTGTGCCTGCAAGATTGTTTGATGTCAGGATAAGATACTGCAAGGGTGAGTCAACAATATTGGGGAAAACAGCAGGTATGGACCCGGTAAAGTTGTTTACTGCCAGGGATAAAACTTGGAGTGATGTGCTGTTAAATAGTGCAGGTGGAATCTCTCCACCAAGGTTATTGTTGGTCAAGACCAACAATTGAAGTGATGGACTATTAGCTAGGAGAGAGGGGATAGGTCCTGTGAGGCTATTGTTGGTGAGATAGACAGAGTGGAGAGAAGAGCTGCTTCCAAGTGAAACGGGAATATTGCCAGTAAGAGTATTTCCGGCAAGGCGCAAAACAGAAAGATTGGGGAGTGTTCCCAACCCTTCTGGGATGCCACCAGTGAGCTTGTTGTCATCCAAGTTCAGCTGCTGTATATTTGAACATTGGCTTAGGTTTGGTGGGATCTCACCGTTGATGAAGTTGCTCCCAAGATCAATGACTCGAAGCTGAGAACATGTGGATAGGTTGTTTGGGATCATGCCACCAAGGTTGTTTGAGCTGAGGTTAAGATACTGCAACCTACTCAATAGGCCAAGTTCAGCAGGGATCAGACCCGTAAGCTGATTGGATGGTAGGTGGATTCTTGTGAGGAGAGTGAGATTGGCAATGCAAGGAGGTATTTGGCCATCTAGGTGGAGCAACTCGAGGTCGAGTGCAACAACGCGAGATGTGTGCCTCTTGCTGCAAGTAACACCGGACCAAGTGCAGAAATGGTGGAGGGGATCGTCAATCTTCCATGAGGCTAGGAGCCCAGAAGAAGTGGCGAGATGGATTTTAAGGCAACGGAGGGCTTGGAAGTCGGTGTTGGCATCACCGTGGAGAGTTGTGGCACCTACTATTGAATATGTCAGAAGAGAGGAGAGGACAAGGATTATTAGAGGCAGTGATGGTGAGGAACCCACACGAGGCATATGCTTTCTATCGCACATTTGGACTTAGGCTCTAGTCGACAGGGTGATGCATTGAGATATGAATTCTCTACTGCATTTATAGAAGGCTGATGGCTCTGCTTCAATGATTGATGTACATACATATGAAACGCTATGTCAACTGTTATTGCTATGATGACATGAGCTCTTCAAACTAACTTGTGGAGTCATGCGGAGACTTTGACTCTGTGTCATGCTGCTCATGGGTGATGGGACATATATATGTCGAATTTTGCAAGGAACGGCCAGCCAAGTGGACATGTCATACGTTTTTTGGCTCAAGTTTCCTAGTAAAAATGTTCCAGTTGAGTTTTAATAAATAGGTGCCCTGCAGCATCATGATTTCGAGTACGCTGCTAACATGCTACTCCCTCCGTCCCATGATGTAAGACATTTTTTGACACTACATTAGTGTCAAAAAACCTCTTACATTATGGGGCCGAGGGAGTAGTTTTTGCCCTAACAAAGGCGCAGATCTCCCCCACATTAAGAAAGAATGCTACCTAGCGCTTGCCATTTTCTTCGGTTCTAGCGGAAGTTATGTCCTTAACTCCTTTGAATATGTTTTTCTGTCGTACGCTGACTGGGACTAAATGAACAGCTTGGCTACAGGTCGTTCAACTCTTGTCAGCTAATTTAACTCAACAAGCGGATGTTCTCCACTTGAATTTGCACGCATGAGGAGCGTTCATGGTAAAATCCATATGCTCCGACATGGTTAACAGTAATACCATTTTCCATAGGAAATTCATTTGGAAGTTGAAGGTTCCATTAAGGATTAAGATCTTTATATGGTACCTATGAAGGGGGCTGATTCTAACTAGAGATAATTTAGCCAAGCGCAACTGGCAAGGTAGCAAATGGTGTTGTTTTTGTGATCAACATGAAACAATACAATAACTTTTGTAGTAGTAATTGGAGATTAGTTCACGTATCTGATTTGATTAAAATCCATCTTTTGTAGTAGTGTTTGATTTCCATCCTTTCTACTCCCTCCGTCCCGAATTATTTATCTTAGATTTTTTAAATACAAATGTATTAAGACACATTTTAGTGTTAAATAAATCCGTATCTAGACAAATCTAAGACAAATAATTTGGGGCGAAGGTAATATCCTATAGTCAACTCAAATTAGCATTCTGAGTAAAAAGATATGCACTTCGTCCATACAGAAAAGAGCAACTTGTTTAGGTTGCCTACAAACTAATGCAAGATGTACGAGCAAGTGGGCATTTACTAGATGGGAAAACTTGGCTAGAAGTGGTACTCCCTCTGATCCATATTAGTTGTCGTTGAAACGGATGTATTTCAGTGCTAGATACATTCATTTGAGCAACAAATAATTTGAATCGGAGGGAGTATTATATTTTTCCTATTCCTGCATTTTGAGAATCGTGTGAATCAAAGAAGGCCATGAGAGTTAAGACTTGGTCATACGCGAAAAATAAAATCTTGTCGATCTGGCCAACAACTCAAGCAAGCCAGGTCTTCGCTCGGAAGTTGCACTCCATTGGTTGATAAATGGAGTACACCTACTAGTACAAGTTGTGTACTACTTGGTTGTCGTTAAGTCTCCATCAACTGGTTGAGATTGATGTAAGTCTTCTCTTACTTAATGCTCATTACTCTCTTGAGTAGAGAATTAATTGCACAGCAGTGATACACTTAAGGTGGTCTGCCACACGCCATGACCTTACACATCACACTGAGAGCAAGTACAATAGAGCTGAGTCAGCTGGCTATAAAAATTAACTAGTATATTCTTGCTTAGTTGGAGGAGAGAGAAGAGGAGAGAGAAGGTAAGCGGGCTCTTGGTGAAGAGCCAGCTCTAGCACGTGCTCCTAGGCACTTTGTGAGAGTGAAATGTGGGCCATATAATAAAAAAGTAATACACTATTCAAATCAACTATTATACATATTGGCTATAAGATGGGCTATAGGTGACATGGCAGTGGCTTATAGCCAGCAGTTGGCTATACTATTAACCATGCTCTGAGACAGCCAACTGCGCAACCCTAGTCTGTCAGTAGCAACGAGGGCCACCGAGATAGGATGATTAGTCAATACCACTTCTAACCAAGTCTTCCCATCTAGTAAATGCTGACTCGCTTGTACATCTTGCAACCACAGGAATTTGAATCCAAGAGTGTTCGATGCCGCAGTAAAAAAAGGTTATAAAAAAAGTTTAGAGCGGATGTAAACTTTCAATGCACTGAAAATCCTATGAAATTACTTTGAATCAAAGAGCCCTTAGTATCATACCCCTCTGATCAACAAACAAATCGACAACCAGTTGGAAGGGCAAGACTTCATGCCAACCAGTACCTAACTTGTAGTATACTCAATTTGTCAACTAATGGAGTACAGTTTTTCGAGGTACAATTTGCAGTAGAGGAGATCTGCACTAGAGTCGAGAAGATTCTTTTCTCTTCTACATGTACTCGTATGACCAAGTCTCATCATACATTGGGAGCTGACACCTAGAAGTAGTTGCTGTCTACGATGGATAAATTAATTGGATTATGTATAGATGCTTGTCACAATTTACAACTGACAGTTGGTACTCTGGAATGTATTCACTTGCTGCAGTGGGCTGATTATGCGTGCTCCGAATTATGGAGGGGGGAATCCGAAGCACTCCCTCTGTAAAGAAATATAAGAGCATTTAGATCACTACTTTAGTGATTTAAACGCTGTTATATTTCTTTACGGAAGGAGTACCAATTAATTACTCCCTCCAGTCGGGTTAATAGGGTTGGCATGTGTTTTTAGATCCTCAATTTGCCTAATGAAACAAGTGTTATATACCGTCAAAAGAATATCATTGGATTCATATTCGAATAAAGTTTCCAAACATATAATTTTGGTGGCATATACCATACACTCCCTCAGTCTGTGAAAAAGTGTACTTCTGCCTTTTGTCCTAAGTCAATGTTTTAAAATTTTGACCAACTTTATAGAAAACTGTAGTAGCATGTATGACATCAAATTTGTATATCATCAAAGTACATTTCAAAACGAATCTACCAATATTAATTTAGTGCCATAAATGTTGATACTTTTCCTATAAAGTTTGTCAAAGTCTAACATTGACTTTGGATAAAAGTTAGGTGTACACTTATTCATGGACGTTGGGAGTAGTGTGTTAGTCAAATGGATGACCTAGGAGCACGTGCATGCCCTATGCAACCGTTTGGAGGGAGCTTGCATGTTTTACTGTGATGTGTAAGTTCATGGCGTGTGGCAGACTACCTTGAATGTATCACTGCGCCTCAATTCTCCACAAGAAGCGGTAATGAGTATTAGACTGTCCATAGATTTTTTTCAAACAAGTAGGTTTGAGTGGATGTAAATGTTCCTCCAAAATGATGTGCAGTGCACTCCTTAGGAATTTTTCTTAAGGGTCCATTCCTGTGAACCAAACTACATATGTAGGGAAAATTCATAAGGATCCGAATCCTCTTTAAATCCTATGAAATTCCTTTGAATCAAAGAACTTAGGCGAACTTAGGCCCCGTTCGGGGATCCACCAGCTTCAAGGATGTGCGGAGCGGCTGTTTTCCCGCTCCAAAACTTGGAACTACAGCTCCGCCCTTAGTATCATACTCCTCTGATCAATAAATAAATCAACGAAAAGATTGAAGGGCGAGATGGAAAGGGAAGACTTCGCAACAACCAATTACTCAACTCGTACTAGGGGGACTCTATTTGATAACCACTTGAGTATACATTTTCCAAGGTACAGTTTCCGATAAGAGACCTGCCACTACAGGAACAGGGCGCTACCCCGACAGCCAAAACAATGCCGACGGCCCCCGTCGGCTTCTATGGAGATATGTCGACAGCCTGGATCTGGCCGTCGGCGTACAATAGCCATCGGGTTACGCAGAGCTAAGCCGACGGCGCCCGTCGGCATAGAATAGCCGTCGGCCTAGCTGAATGTATGCCGACAGCTGCCGTCGGCTTACAAAGGCCGTCGGCATACCCGTGGGCCCGGCACCCCCCTGGCTAACGTCGTCAGAGCTATGCCGACGGCCGAGACGGGGGCCCGTCGGCATAGGTCCGCAAGCCACGTCACTGATCCAGGCCGCACCGTGCAGAGGATATGCCGACGGCTGCCGTCGGCATATCTGCCACGTCAGTGATCCGCGGCACGCCGCCCGCCGGCTAAACCCTGGTCGGATCTATGCCGACGGCTATGCCGTCGACATAGTTAGATTTTTTTTCGTACATATTCTTTATGCTTTTTTATGTATTATTATATCAACTAACATGTAGCATGTTAAATATAAACATACATATGAATATATATGTAGTTTGTATTTTTTTCATATATTATGAATATATATATATATATACAGTTTGTATTTTTTCGAGCACGTTAATAATGTGCGGTCATGTTCTTTTAAATATAGATCCTTATATTTTATTAAAATCAAAAACAGCTATGCCGACAGAAGTTTTGTGGCAGTTGCAAACGCCCGACACCCGTCTCAAGAGTGTGACCCCCCTCACGTCCGTGGTGTGCCCCCCTCATGGACGGCGCCGCCGCCGGCACCTGGAGGGGGGAAACGGACGCGTCCGGTCTACACGGAGTGGATGTAGCTGTGGTTTTGGCCCGGATGTTGCTCCCGAGGGTCCCTACGGGCCGACCTGACACAACCGGGTGGAGAGGTCCACTGGTCAAAGCCCGTCCGTGGGAAGTCAAAGGGCTAGATCTCGTGGTCAACCGCTCCAGGGTTAGGCGGGACGGGGGCCCTGGGGGTAGCAATGCCACCGGAGCATCGTACCGGGCCCTCATACATGCGGGGTGGTGTTGTGGCATGTCCGAAGAGGCGGCACGCGTCTCCGTTGCGTGGCCCCCTCACGGACGGCGCCGCCGCCGGCACCTCGAGGGGGGAAACGGACACGTCGGGTCTACACGGAGTGGATGTAGCTATGGGTTTGGCCCAGATGTTGCTCCCGGGTGTCCCTATGGGCCGAACTGACACAACCGAGTGGAGAGGTCCACTGGTCAAAGCCCGTCCGTGGGAAGTCAAAGGGCTAGATCTCGTGGTCAACCGCTCCAGGGTTAGGCGGGACGGGGGCCCTAGGGGGTAGCAATTCCACCGGAGCATCGTACCAGGCCCTCATACATGCGGGATGGTGTTTTGGCATGTCCGAAGAGGAGGCACACGTCTCCGGGGTGTGCCCCCCTCACGGACGGCGCCGCCGCCGGCACCTCGAGGGGGAAACGGACGCGTCTGGTCTACACGGAGTGGATGTAGCTGTGGGTTTGGCCCGGATGTTGCTCCTGGGTGTTCCTATGGGCCGAACTGACACAACCGGGTCGAGAGGTCCACCGGTCAAAGCCCGTCCGTGGGAAGTCAAAGGGCTAGATCTCGTGGTCAACTGCTCCAGGGTTAGGCGGGACGGGCCCCTGGGGGGTAGCAATGCCACCAGAGCGTCGTACCGGGCCCTCATACATGCGGGGTGGTGTTGTGGCATGTCCGAAGAGGCGGCACGCGTCTCCGTTGCGTGGCCCCCTCACGGACGGCGCCGCCGCCGGCACCTCGAGGGGGGAAACGGACACGTCGGGTCTACACGGAGTGGATGTAGCTATGGGTTTGGCCCAGATGTTGCTCCCGGGTGTCCCTATGGGCCGAACTGACACAACCGAGTGGAGAGGTCCACTGGTCAAAGCCCGTCCGTGGGAAGTCAAAGGGCTAGATCTCGTGGTCAACCGCTCCAGGGTTAGGCGGGACGGGGGCCCTAGGGGGTAGCAATTCCACCGGAGCATCGTACCAGGCCCTCATACATGCGGGATGGTGTTGTGGCATGTCCGAAGAGGAGGCACACGTCTCCGGGGTGTGCCCCCCTCACGGACGGCGCCACCGCCGGCACCTCGAGGGGGGAAACAGTAGTAGACGGACCAGGCACTCGCATAGTTACCGGATCAGGCACTCGGTTACATTTTAAATAATGTTCATGCATGTCAAAAATATGTATACCATGAATTATTTTTAATATAATTATATATCATGTATCATTCAAAGAAAAAAAATGCCTACGGCTAAGCCGTCGGCATAGGTGCCACGTGGCGACCTCAGCTATGCTGACGGCTTAGCCGTCGGCATAGGAATCCCTTATCCACTCGCGACCCCGCAGCTAGCCACTCGTTCTTTCTACCCCACCCCGACCAGCGTGCCGCCGCCGCACCCCCCGACCCCGACCTGCGCCACCGCCGCCCCCCACCCCGACCTGCCGCCACCGCCGCACGGCCCTCCCCTGCACACCCCCTCCCCTTACCGCCGCCGCACCTCTTCCAGTCGAGCCGCGTCGCCGCCCCCGCCTCCACACCCGCCGTCGCCGCCGTCTCCACCCCGCGGTCGCTGCCCCGACCTTCTCCCGACCCCGCCGCTGCCCCGGCCTCTCCCCCAACCGCGTGCTGCCCCGGCCTCCCCCGACCCCGCGGCTGCTGCAGCCGATCGCGGCCCCGGCCTCCCCCGACCCCACGGCTGCTGCAGCCGGTCGCGGCTCCGGCCAGCCCCGTCCCTCCTGTCCCCGACCGCCCCTGCCTCACCACCCCCTCCACCGCCGCGCCCCCTGCCACGCCCCTCTCGGTGAGATACTTTTTTTTCTTCATTTTTTTCATTTTTTGCTACTGTTGCATGGATGAATGAATGCATGGATGGATGTTGGATGTTAGATGGATGTTAGATGTTAGATGTTGGATGTTGGATGTTGGATGTTAGATGGATGTTAGATGTTGGATGTTGGATGTTAGATTTTTATCATGATGATCTTGTCATTTGAGTTGTGCTCCAAAATTGGTATAAGATGAGTGGTTATTTTTATGATGATGATCTTGTCGAAAAAATTGAACCGGACAAAATTGGACACTTGACAAAATATGATTTTTGTCATAGTTTTAAGTGTCAATGCTTAATGTTAAGTAGCTATGTGAGATGTGCTGCAAAATTATGATATGATGAGTGGTTATTTAATCATGATGATCTTGCTAAAAAAATTGAAGGACAAAATTTGACACTTGACGAAACATGATTTTTTTCATAGTTAAAAGTATCAATGCTTAATGTGATGTGATGACCTAATTTTTTTTCACTCGGTGTAATTAACAGGATCTGTGGTGTTCCATCTTCGTGGAGTGATCGTCGACGTTGGAGGTGTTGGTCCAGGATCGTCTCTCTCCTTTGATCGACTACAGCGGAGGGTGAGCAACAATTCCATGACCTCGTCCACTTTTTTCCATGTCACTAGATTGAATTTTCACATCAAGTCGCGTAACCTAGGTCTCCCGTCCGAAAGGGTTGCATCGATAAATATGTATTCAATTGCATATTTATCACCGCAGCTCTTTCGGATTGTCAAGCGCTTTCCATGGACAGCCCGAGGATGTGTAGATTGGGTACGTTGTTCATGCTCTACCCCGTTCCGAGACAGGATTTCGGCGGTGCCTCCCTGTTGTTCTCCAGATGCACATTCTCTCGGCATTTTGCTGAGACGTGTATTTGGAGAACAGCGGGGAGGTGCCGCCGAAATTTTGTCTCGGGATGGGGTAGATCATGGACCGTACTCAATCTATACATTCTCGGGTGGGATTAGGACCCATCTTTACCTATTAGAGATGTAGGTGGATTAAATGTCGTTTCTCGTCAACCTTGTAAAAAATAAAATATTGATGTGGGTAATTTAAATGAATCCTTAATTTTGTTGTGTGGCTTCCAATAAAGCAGAGATGGCAGATAATTAGTGGATGTATAGTGGGGGTTTTCCGTCGGAATCAAGTAACAACAGAGTGGGTCGAGAAAACTAATGTGTTTTTGAAAGAGATATTCCGTAGTCCAATGAGGATGGTGCCAGAATGCCCGTGTGCCAAATGTGAGAGACGTATCCGCAGAGATAAGAGTGCGATGACTAAGCACCTTCGCACGAATGGATTTATGCCCAACTTTAATATGCCGATAAACTTTGCCCAGCGGGACCATGGTAGAGAGGAAGTGATACGACAACGCGTCGCTGGTTATGAGGATGATGGGGTTAGTGACATGCTAGATGATGTCTTTGCTGCACAGCCGACACCTCCGTCACATTTAGCGAATGAATTGGAGGAGCCGGAGGAAACCGCAAAGGCCTTCCTGGAAATCTTGGCCTCGTCAAAGAAACCTCTCTATGAGGGTGCCAAGCTGTCTGTGCTGGATGCCATCTCGCAACTGATGGCAGTGAAGGCTGAGTACGGATGTAGCCGAGGTTGCTTCGAAGCATTTCTGGGAGTATGGGCTAACAGCCTGCCCGAGGGCCATGAACTGCCGAAAACCATGTACGGTACGAAGAAAATCATGAAGGCGCTCTCCATGGACTATGAGAAAATACATGTTTGTCCAAAGAATTGCCTTTTGTTTAGGCATGAGTATGCGGATGACAACTACTGTAGGAAGTGCGGTTCCTCTCGGTATATTGAGGTGGTCGATAAGCATGGTCAGAAGCGGCAGCTAAAAATCCCTGTGAAGGTTCTTCGGTATCTTGATTTTATAAAAAGACTGCAGCGCCTTTTCATCACCGAGGAGTCTGCCAAAATGATGAAGTGGCACAAGGAAGGGAAAAGGTACAATCCAAAAAAATTGTACATACATCAGAAGGTGAAGCATGGAAGTCATTCGATATAAAGTACCCGGAGGAAGCAGCCGAGGCTGGGAATGTCAGAATTGCTATAACAGGTGATGGGTTCAATCCATATGGTATGTCGTCTAATCCATACAGCTGCTGGCCCGTATTTGTTATTCCGCTCAATCTCCCTCCCGGCGCCATAATGCAACGCAAGACCATGTTCCCGTCGCTTATAATTCCGGGGCCTGAATATCCAGGGAAGAATTTGAGTGTGTTTATGCAGCCGTTGGTGGATGATTTGCACCATTCTTGGTACTTCCCGAGGTTGACATACGACCGACATCTGCAGAAAAATTTCTTGATGAAAGTTTGGCTACAGTATTGCATGCATGACTTTCCCGGCTATGCCCTGTTCTGCGGATGGTGTACAAGTGGAAAGATGCCTTGCCCAGTGTGCATGCAGGCCTTGATTTTCATTTGGCTGAAGAAGGGTGGCAAGTATGTTGCCTTTGACCAGCATCGACAGTTCCTCCCTCCAGACCATCCTGATAGGGAAGACAAGAAGAACTTCACAAAAGGCAAAGTTGTCCATGAAGTAAACGAGATTCCAACGTTTTCTGGTGCGGATGTGCTTGCTCAGCTCAAAGCTCTTAAGCCTGCCGGTGAAGGGAAAGGCAAAGGCAAAGGCAAAGGCAAAGGCAAGGTAAAGGGAAAAATGTTTTGAAGGATATGGTGAGACGCACAACTGGACTCACATTACCCCCTTCACGCAGCTTCCCTATTTTAAGGACCTCAAACTTCCATACAACATCGACGTGATGCACACCGAAAAGAATGTCGCAGAGTCCCTTTTTAACACGATCCTCAACATTCCTGATAAGACAAAGGATAATGTTAATGCTAGAGTCGATCAACAGAATATTTGTGATAGACCACGTCTTCACATGCAACCTCCCACAGGCAGTCGAAAATCTTGGTTCAAGCCAGATGCTGACTTCGTACTTAAAAAGGATCATAAGATGGAGGCATTCAAGTGGCTGAAACACGTCGTGAAGTTCACTGATGGTTATGCGTCGAATATAAGTAAGGGGGTCAATCTTTCAACGGGCAGAGTGACCGGGCTCAAGAGTCATGACTATCATGTATGGATTGAGCGGATTATGCCGGTGATGGTTCGGGGCTATGTTCCCGAGCGTGTCTGGCGTGTGCTTGCGGAGTTAAGCCATTTCTTCCGAACGCTTTGTGCTAAAGAAGTATGTCCTGAGAAGATAAAAGAAATGCATAAGAAGGCGCCGGAGTTGATATGCAAGCTAGAGAAGATCTTCCCGCCAGGCTTCTTTACTCCGATGACACATCTCATTTTGCACCTTGCGAACGAGGTATTGTTGGGGGGCCCTGTGCAGTATCGTTGGCAGTACGGCCCTGAGAGACAGAACAAGCATCTGAGACAGAAATGTGGAAACAAAGCTAAGATTGAAGCTTCCATAGCTGAGGCAGTTATCCTAGAGGAGGTGGCAGACCTCAGGACAGCCTACTATCCGGACCATGTTCCCACGTTGCACAATAAGGTGTCTCGATACAATACAGAAGAACCCAAGTATAAACCCAAGTTGCCTCTATTCACCGGGCAAGGTGGCAGGGCTGGATGCTCGACATCTTATGTCATGCCACGAGATGAGTGGGAGGATGTCATGTTCTATATCTTGCACAACATCAAGGAAGTTGAGGATGAGTGGATGAGGTAATACCTTTGCACCATTCTTTTAGTCAATTCATTATGTTCACTTTGCCTAGTTCTTATACCGCTTTTCTTATTGTAGTCGATTCGTTGAGGAAGAGTGGACGGGAATGCTGCCTCCTACTGAAGCGGAGGCACTTGCTCTTCTCCGAAAGGGTGCTGATGGAAGGAAAAATTTCGTTGCGTGGTTCATGGAGAAAGTAATATTTCACACTTCCCTATTACCCATTTCACACTTCCAATTAAACTCATGCACCCTATAATTTCAATTAAACTTGTAGGTAAATGATCCGAACGAATCAATGGATGAGGAATAGAGATGGGTTTCCATGGGTTTTGACCCTACCGTCATGACATGCCAAAAGTATGATGTGAATGGGTATCGCTTCCATACAGAGGAGCACCAGAACAGTCGGCCTGATCCCAAAACCATAAATACCGGAGTCTTCACCGAAGGAGATAATAAAGTAGATTACTACGGAAGGGTAGGAAAAATATACGAGCTTACATTCAAATGTGGCCGTAAACACCTAAGTCTCACTGTGTTCAAATGCCGATGGTTCGACCCCAAAAAGGGTCTGAGACATACGCCTTCTGTTGGTTTAGTTGAAGTTAAACCATCAACCGTCTATGCCGGAGCTGATCTCTTTATCGCCGCTACCCAGGCCACACAAGTATATTATCTGCCTTACCCATGCCAGAAAGAGTACCTAAAGGGTTGGGAGGTTGTGTTCAAGGTGTCGCCACATGGTAAGCTACCGGACCCGAACGATGATGATTACTACAACATAAACCCCATGACATACGAGGGAGTGTTCTTTCAAGAGGAACATGATGACGTGGTCCGAAACAAGGAGGATGATGATTTGGGTTATGTTGACCTGGACCCAAATGACGATGGCACACGGATTGATGGTGAGGCAGTTGTGAATCAAAGAGACATAATTATGCTTGAAAAGTTAAATGAAGACGCTGACGCTGACGATGAGGAAGAGCCTCCACCTCCGTCAGACAACAAAGAAGATATGCGGGATAGTGATGATGAGACCGGTCGACAAATAGATTACAATAGTGATGATTCATATGGGTTCTAGAAAATGTATGTTCTTTTAATAATGTGCTCTTCCGTTATTAATGTCTTTCCTGTATGCTTGTTTTTTTATATCCTTACTAATTGTTTTTTCTCTTCTCAATACAGGTTTGCTAATCATGGGCAAGTCCAGTGGTGCCAGTTTCCTCAGTAAACTCAAAGGAGGACTTACTCGGAGTGGACGAGCCCACAAGGTTCCCTCTCGACTACGCGAGGATGGCACCTCACAGGGAGGTGGAGGGGTCGGGGGAGGATACCCTAGAGGAGGAGGGGGTGGGGGGGGAGCCCCTAGAGGACGAGGAGGTGGGGGGGAGAGGCAACCGGGCCAAAAAACTCCGGGCCGTGTCCGAAATAGGAGGGTCTTCTTCGATGCCCTCCTATGCTGATGCAGCTTCTGAGTCTGAGGAGGAGGAGGCCAAGGAGGAGGGTGAGGAGGAGGGCGAGGAGGGTGGAGGGGAGGTTGACCCCGAGTTGTGGGGTGACTTGCCACCGGGTGCTCCGCAGGGGTGGCTGCGTGGTAATGCCGGAGTACCTACACCACCTTCTATCGAGGCGCACAAGTGGCTCATTGAACCTGCGGGGACAGAGTAAGTGCATCTCAATCATATTTTCAACACATGACAACATTTTTTTATTGTACACATGGCAACCCTTTGATTCTTTTGCAGTAACTGGATCCTTCGCGGAAAGGGCCGTAAACGGAACGACCTTCTCACTGTCCTGTTGAAGCAGTTTTGGCCTGGCCTATTCTGCCCGCGGCCAGACAAGGACCCACAGCTGCGTGTTTTGTCCACAAGTTGGGCCCACTATGAGGCTTGCAGCAACGCTGAGTACGGGACGACCGCTAAGGCCGTGATCACCAAATTTTGGGTAAGTTCCCTTTTGAATCACTTGTCTTTAGTTTTGTTCATAGTTTATCATTGAATCACTCAACTCATGCCTTGTTTGCTTCTGGTTTATGCATGATTGCAGCAACTCTATAGAGTTCTTGATGAGCACAAGGCCAGAGCCGACGTGGTCTTACTTGCGTCTGCAAAGAAGAAAGCTCGTCAGTTGCAGTACGAGGTGCGTTGGGTTACCGTCTCATAGTACTACCACATCTACCTGCAACAAAAGATGACCAAAACTCAAGCACAGAGGCAAAAAATTACCATGAGCAGGGAGCAGTTCATGATGGTAACTATTACTGACTTTTCATTGTTTCAAGGAGTCAACTATATGTTTCGTGCTCACATGTCATGCTTCCAAAATTTGCATAGGTTGTTCCTCGTTGGTGCTATGGAAGGCATGACGGATGGGCGTGTTTGGTGGATAGGTGGGTCGGTGACGATCCAGAGTTTGTTGCCAAGAGCATCAAGGCCCGGGCTAACCGTGGAAAAGACGGGACACACGGCCAAGGAAACAGGAACCACTGGGGCTTCAAGGCCATGAAGGTATATCTATATGAAAGATGCATTTTGGTTCTTCTTTACCGTCATGTTCTTATGTATGGCTAACTTCTGTTTGACGTTGCAGGAGGACAAGTTGCAGAGGCCGCTCTCAGACATGGAGTCGTGGAAGCTGGCCCGCGAGCGGAGTGATCGCAAGGAGGGCGAGAGCCAGTACTACGGCAACACCGAGCAACACCTGGAGTCTTACACTCAGAACTATCAGAAGTTGCATCCGGATGTTCCCGTTCCTGAGGTCGCCCAGTCTCAGATCGACGACACGGCGGTGGTGGCCATCCAGGGTAAGTCCCATGGCCGGTATCCGTGTTTCGATGGCTTGATCACTCCGTCGATCTCGTACACACGGCTTCGAGCTACCAACCCGAGCCCGTTAGAGAGTACGGGGCGTTCGCAGCCTCCCTTAGTCCGCCAACGTGCTGTAAGTACTTCCCCTTATCTTCTTTGTCTCTATCTTTCTTAGTTTATTTTCATCACTGCCCACTTAGAAACAACCTCAATTTTGTAGGCATATCAGGCCTTTCTCGAGCATAGGCATATTGAGGTGAGGGAGTACTTGCAACGAGTGAAGGCAAACGATGATTACAGCCGTCAAGTGATGGCGGTTAGTTTTGCCCTCTTAAACCAAGCTCAAATTTGCACTTTCATTCCTTCTGACTTGTTGATCACGGCTTGTTTCTAAGTGGACTTGTTTAACTAACATCCAGGCTATGTTGGCGTCTTGGACTAACCGCACGGAGCCACCACAAGTTGGACCCCCACCACCACCTGCGGGAGACGCCCCACACATTCTCACGTTCGAGGAATGGCTGGCACTAGGCGGTGATACTCCGGTTAGTAAATTTTCCTAACTAATGACAAACTAGTTCTCGTTCATTCAACACTATCATGTCATATTTACTGTTAGAATCTTCTTTCAAACATGTAGGGGACCAGTGGCTCGACTCCTGCTCCGTCGACCCCAGTCACTCCGATTTGGCAGAGTGATGATGGTCGCGGTGGCGGTTTTGGCGGAGGTGGACTTGGCGGTGGCGGTTTTGGCGGAGGTGGACTTGGTGGTGGTGGTGGTTTTGGCGGAGGTGGTGGTTTTGGCGGAGGTGGACTCGGTGGTGGTGGTGGTTTTGGCGGAGGTGGACTCGGTGGTGCTTGATGTCGATGATGATTCCGTGTATGCGACCGTTGTGCCATGTCTTTCATGTTTCAACTTTTATGATGTTTCTTGTCTTGCACTACTCTATGTTTGTGGAGTTTCGCCGGTGATGATCTTTAGATGATGAACTTGACTATGTTTAAATGATGATGATGAACTGTCATATTTCATATTATTCTGTTTTCAAATGTTGTCAAATGAATTGGAAAAGAGAAAACAGGGGAAAAAAAACTATGCCTACGGCAAAGCTGTCGACATAGATACGCTCAGGAGCCACCAGGAGGCGACACGTGGCAGGGCTATGCCTACGGCAAAGCCGTCGGCATAGATCGGCATAGATTTACGCCTATGCCGACGTCTTTGCCGTAGGCATAGCCCTGCCGCCAGGTCAAACCAGGGGGCGACACGTGGCAAAGATAAGCCGTAGGCATAGCCCTGCCACGTGTCCCCTCCTGAGCCGCCAGCAGTTTTGACGGCGCCGTTCATTGCCGTCAGACGGAAAACTACGCCGACGGCTAAATTATGCCGACGGCTGCCCCACGGCTGCCCCAGGGCCGTCGGCATACCCCCTATGCCGACGGCTATATTATGCCGACGGTCTGACAGGAGTACGCTGACATGATCTACACTGACGGGGCTATGCCGACGGCAGCCGTCGGCATAGATCTATGCCGACGGCATAGGGCCTATGCCGACGGCCCTTGGCCGTAGGCATAGCCCGCGAGTCCGGTAGTGTGCGGTTGCTTGATTTGTTGGACAGAACAAGAAGATTTTATTTTTCATGTATGACCAAGTCTTAGGGCCTTTTTTATTCCTAGGATTCTCAAAATCGGAAGGTGCAGTTTTGCTGTAGTGCATTGAACTCGAGAAGATTATTTTTTGTTTCATCTCTCTACATGTACTCATATGATCAAGTCTCATCATACATTGGGAGTAGGGCGTTTCGGTGCCCAGACTCATCTGCACCCGGTTAGAAAAAAATTCGTAAAAAATTCAAAAAAAAAACAAAAAAATTCTACAACAAAATTGTGCGGTAGAAAATTTGATGCGTGAGGCCCGCTCGAAATTTCAAATCATTTGGACATCTGAGCAGCTCTCAGCAAAAGAGACAAATACGGCCAAAACAATACATGAGCAGTCTTTTTTGTGGAGAGCTCCTCAGATGTCCAAATGATTTGAAAATTGGAGCTGACGTGACGCAACAAATTTTCAACCGCACAATTTTTTTTGGAATTTTTTGAATTTTCTAGTACTTTCTTTTCGTTAGCGCGGATGCAGATGAGTTCGGGTGCAGACATGGCTTTTCGATACATTGGGAGCTAACACCTACAAGTCAGTATCTAAGGTGTATGGTATTTACCGAAATCGAATGGTATACTCATTTCATATCGTATTAACCATTGTATCAAACAATATTTATCGAAGCCGCAGAAAAACCGTGTTTACCATTTAATCTTTTTAAGGGATATATTTACCAATTAACCTTAGTAATCAAACTGTATTAACCACATTAGCCAAGCAGGGCTAATTGGATTTTTGCATGTGAACGTAATGGGCATTTTATGTCTGGAGGTCCAGCTGGAATCAGTCCATTAAAAGCAACACCGGAAAAGCATGCGTCGACGATGGGCTAGAACTGCAAGTTCAGACAAACCTTGGCACGGCCAGCCAAGTGCTGGTGTCATGTCTTGGCGCAAGCCTCTCTCTGATAAATAGGTGCCCTGCGGCATTACAGTTTCCAGTACAGTACGCTAGTTGTTCCATCTCGGTGCTAACAGGCTAGGTTTTTGCAGTCGCAAAGGCGCAGAGCTCATGCATTCAGAAAGAATGCTACCTAGCGTTTGCCATTTGATTCAGCTGCTTACCATCATCCTCATGCTATTCTTTGTCTGCTTCTGCCAGCTTTCGAGCGGTTCATCAGCTGGCTACCCTTATCGTAAGTATTCATGTTTCTGCCGCTCTCGAGCGGTTTAACAGGCGTCCCTTATCGTAGGTATCCATGTTGTATAAGGGTTATATACCATGTAGTACGGCTTTCTAAACCAATTCGCAGTACTAGGGGGCTCTCTGTCTGGTGACAGTATAGTTCTATATACACATCTGCTCTTCTCTCGTACTTACATTTTTACTTGTTCATCCCCTGATATTTTCCAAATCGTAACAGATCAACCCAAGCCGAGCCCACGGCCTCACGGTCCATGGTGCCCATGGTGCTACTAGGAAGGGTACTGGCGTGAATATGTGGATGGCGGCTGGTCCGAGGCATCTGTCATTTGGATGAGCCTGGTCTTTCGTATTCTCCACGATCCATTGCACATGAAGCCTTCTCCCTATAAATGGAGTGTTCATCACTCTACAGGAGATATTACTTTCTGCAACTGTAGTCCGTCTACGTTTATTGAGATTATAACTCGTAATTTTTAAGATGATTTTTTTCCCAGCAATTGCAGATTTGTAGAGTGTTTTCCATTTAGGATGTATTTAATAGGCAAAAGTTCAGTGCCATGTACCAGCAAATAAAGACCATCTCTGCTCCGAAAGACGAGTACCTATTCTGAAGTTATCCGATTGTTTTTACTACCTGTCAATTACTTTCCTAGTAGCATTTTGGAATGGTCGTCTCAACTTCTTTTATTATTGCTATAATTTTTGTCTATTTGGGCTTAGCCCAATAGCAGTTTCAGAAATTCCTAATAAATCCTAGAGGCCCACGCAGTCCATTCGTGCAAGGCAAGAGGTGGAACTAAAGTTTAGTCCCACATTGCTAGTTTAGAGGGAGTTGGATCTCTTTATAAGGGAGGCTCTTTCCCCACTTATATGAGCATAAGAACAAGAGGGACATCCACGCGCGCTCCTCCTCCGCCGCCCGCCATGCCTCGGCGCGCCGCGGGTTGCGGGAATGAGTCAATGTTAAATTTTTGCCACGCACGACGGGTATACGAAAGGTCACGCGGGAGATGAAACGTTTTTCGTAGTGGACATTGAATCCGAACGGGGTGCCTCTTCGGCTGAAGTCCATTCGCTTCGTCTCCCTCTCTTCGTTTCGCCTCCCGTCGCTGCCCTCTCGCCTCCTTCTCTTGCGCCTATAAAAGGGAGGTCGCTCCTCTCAAAGAGACGCACCAGAACTCATTCTTCCTCTCGCCACCGGTTCTTGAACACTGCGCTGCTTCTACGATCTTCCTCATCCCGGCTTGCGGCGTGCACCGCAGGTCGGGACAGTAGGCCTCCGAAACCGCACCTCTTTGAGTCCTGTACGGGAGAAGGGTGATAACGTTTTTGGGGAGCGCTCTGCGCGACTACTGACTTTTTCGTCACGGACGCCTTGGACTCCGACGACTACTTCCCCAACGACGACTACTTCCCCGACGTCGACAACCTCCTCGACGACATGGAGGACACCGACCCCAAGTCCAGTGCCTCTGCTCCGCCTGCTGTCTCGTACGTGTTCTTGTTTTTCCTGTTAGAGGTCCTGTCACAGTTGCTTATTCTAGTGTTTGCCCTAGACATGTTAGGATCTACCTCATATATGCATCTTGATCTACTGTCTGCTCTAGAGATGATCGGTTCTAGCTCATATATGCAGATGTTATTTACCTTCTCTTTGTCAAATCGCATGACTTGTTTTTCACTGCTATACTAGTCATGATTTATCTAGTATTTCTGTTAATAAAATCATTCGGTAAATTGCTCATATTTCCAACAATTCAAAAACCTTATTCTAGGCAATTTACCCCAAGTGGTTTTGCTGCTTCCATGCGACCTCCTATATTTGAGGGTATCCACTATAAGAGGTGGTGCGTGAGAGCAGTCTTATGGTTTCGGACCATGAGCTGCTATGACGCCACTCTTGGCAAACCTGAAGGAGAGCAAGATGCCCAACAGGCACAAGCTTTTTAGAAAATGGATACCTTGTTTAAGGCTGCTCTCTTGAGTGTTCTTGGTGAGAACATAGTTGATGCTTATGCGTCAATTGATAATGGAAAAGATATGTGGGATGCACTCGAGGCCAAGTTTGGGGTCTCGGATGCTGGCACTGAGCTGTACATCATGGAGCAATTCTATGACTACAGGATGACTGAAGAGCGCTCCGTGGTTGAGTAAGCTCATGAGATACAGTCATTTGCTAGAGAACTTGAGCACTTCAATTGTATCTTACCGGACAAGTTTATTGCCGGAGGTATCATCACTAAGCTTCCTCCCACGTGGAGGAACTTTGCTACCTCACTGAAGCATAAGAGGCAGGAGTTTTCCGTTCCAGATCTCATTGGTACTCTTGATGTGGAAGAAAAGGCGAGAGCAAAGGACAATCGTGCTCGAGGTATTGAGGGAGGTTCTAGTGCCAATCTGGTACAGAAGAAGAACTTCCAGCCCCACAAGTTCAAGAACAAGGGCAAGTTTGATGGTAAAGCAAAGTTTGATGGGAAGAACAAGGCTGTGCAGCACACGAACTTCAAGAAGAAGAATGACAAGAATAAAGGTGTTTGTCATGTGTGTGGAGATCCTGATCATTGGGCTCCTAGTTGCCCCAATTGCTATGACAAGCGTCATCCTGGGAAAGGCGGCAAGACCACTAATGTTGTCATTGGAGACACTGACATGAAGGATGCTGGGTATGGTATATTTCCCACTATTCTTTCAGTATGTCATTCTCCTGATTGGTTGATTGACACGGGTGCTAATGTGCATGTATGCGGCTGAAGAACGTGCATTATGTCCCCTCCGTCAACAAAAATCTTGTTAGCGGATCTCTTCTGTGTAGAGATGGCTACAAGCTTGTCTTTGAGTCGAATAAATTTGTAATTTCCAAGTATGGAACCTTTGTTGGTAAAGGCTATGAGTCAGGAGGCCTGTTTCGTTTATCCTTATCAGACTTTTGCAATAAAGTTGTTAATCATATTTGCAACAATAGTGAATCAAATTTGTGGCATTCACGTCTTTGTCATGTTAACTTCGGTTGCATGTCGCGACTAGCAAAGTTGAACTTAATCCCTAGTTTCACCACTGTCAAGGGATCCAAGTGTCAAGTGTGTGTGCAAGCTAAGCAACCACGTAAGTGTCATGTGACTACAGAAACAAGAAATCTTGCACCACTAGAACTGATACATTCATATCTATGTGAAATGAATGGTGTTTTGACAAAAGGTGGAAAGAAATATTTCATGACGTTAATTGATGACTCCACTAGATACTGTCATGTGTATCTTCTGATATCTAAGGATGAGGCTTTGAACTATTTCAAGATCTATAAAGCTGAAACGGAAAACCAACTTGATTGAAAGATCAAGAGGCTTAGGTCTGATCGTGGTGGAGAGTATTTCTCAAATGAATTTGATTCCTTTTGTGCGGAACATGGTATAATCCATGAGAGGATGCCTCCCTATTCACCTCAGTCAAATGGGGTGGCCGAAAGGAAGAACCCTACTCTAACTGATTTGGTTAATGCCATGTTAGACACATCGGGTCTCTCCAAGGCATGGCGGGGGGAGGCGATATTGATAGCATGATATGTCCTAAACCGAGTTCCCACAAAGAACAAAGAGATAACTCCATTTGAGGAAGGGGAGAAGAAAAGGTTAAAGCTCTCTTATCTACGAACCTGGGGTTGTTTGGCGAAAGTCAATGTGCCAATTCCAAAGAAGCGGAAGCTGGGACCAAAAACTGTGGATTGTGTTTTCCTGGGATATACTTCTCATAGCATTGGTTATAGATTGTTGGTTGTAAAATCTGAGGTACCTGACATGCATGTCGGTACGATCATGGAGTCAACTGATGCGACTTTCTTTGAAGATATCTTTCCCATGAAGGATATGGCTATCTCATCTAATCAGGAGATGCCTAGTTCATCGAATCAGGAACCAATTACAATTAGTGAACCTGCCATTTCGATGTAACACTTTGAAAGTCCCGTGGAGGAGAACAATGAAGTTCCTACTAGGAGCAAGAGAGAGAGGACTGCAAAGTCTTTTGGTGATGATTTTCTTGTGTATCTCATAGATGACACTCACAGTTCTATTTCAGAGGCCTATGCATCTGAAGATGCTGACTACTCGAAGGAAGTAGTTCATAGCGAGATGGATTCCATCTTGGCGAATGAAACTTGGGAGATAACTGATCGTCCTTATGGGTGCAGACCTATAGGATGCAAATGGGTATTCAAGAAGAAGCTTAGGCCTGATGGTACTATTGAAAAGTACAAGGCTCGACTCGTGGCTAAGGGTTATACCCAAAAGGAAGGTGAAGACTTCTTTGATACTTACTCACCTGTGGCTCGACTGACCACTATTCGAGTTCTACTTTCACTAGCTGCCTCACATGGTCTTCTCGTTCATCAAATGGATGTTAAGACTGCTTTCCTAAATGGAGAGTTGGACGAGGAAATTTATATGGAACAACCAGATGGGTTTGTAATAGATGGTCAGGAAGGGAAAGCGTGCAAGTTGCTGAAGTCTTTGTATAGACTCAAGCAAGCACCCAAACAGTGGCATGAGAAGTTCGAAAGAACTTTAACAGCTGCAAGCTTTGTTGTGAACGAAGCTGACAAATGTGTGTACTATCGCCATGGTGGGGCGAGGGAGTTATGCTTTGCTTGTATGTTGATGACATACTGATTTTCGGAACAAATCTGAATATTATTAAGGAGGTCAAGGATTTCCTATCTCGCTGTTTTGAGATGAAGGATTTAGGAGTGGCTGATGTCATTCTGAACATCAAGTTGTTGAGAGACGATGATGGTGGGATTACATTGCTTCAATCTCACTATGTGGAAAAGATCTTGAGTCGCTTTGGCTACAGTGACTGCAAGCCCTCTCCAACACCATATGATGTTAGTGTGTTTCTTCGAAAGGATCGAAGAATTGCTAGAGACCAACTGAAATATTCTCAGATTATTGGCTCGCTTATGTACTTAGCCAGTGCTACAAGACCTGACATCTCTTTTGCTGTTAGCAAACTGAGCCGGTTTGTCTCAAAACCAGGAGATGTGCATTGGAAAGCTCTAGAGAGTTTTGCGTTATTTGAAAGGTACTGCAAATTATGGAATTTGCTACACTGGGCATCCAAAGGTGCTTGAAGGGTATAGTGACTCAAACTGGATCTCAGATGCTGATGAGATAAAGGCCACGAGCAGTTATGTATTCACTCATGGAGGTGGCGCTGTTTCTTGGAAGTCTTGCAAGCAAACCATCTTAACGAGGTCAACAATGGAAGCAGAACTCACAGCACTAGATACAGCTACGGTCGAAGCAGATTGGCTTCGCCAGCTCTTGAATGACTTGCTGGTTGTTGAGAAACCTGTACCGGGTATCGTTATGAACTGCGACAATCAAACTGTGATCACGAAAGTGAACTGCTCAAAGGATAACATGAAGTCATCAAGACACGTTCAGAGAAGGTTAAAGTCTATCAGGAAAATGAGAAACTCCGGAGTTATTGCATTGGATTATATCCAAACGTCTAAAAATCTGGCAGATCCTTTCACTAAGGGTCTATCACGTAATGTGATAGATAATGCATCGAGGGAGATGGGTATGAGACCCTGAAAGTGCAACTATCCCTACGTGGTTTTGGTAATTCCTAACAACATATAGATCATTGAGCTAACATTATTTCAAGATAAATATTTCAGGAAAAGCTCAATGAATGGCATGGCATGGATGAGAAAAGTGGACCCCTCAAAATGCTAAGTATAAAAGCATTCACTCAAGCTTCAAGCTCAAGACTCTACATTTTATATTTTAGTGATCCAAGATCACATTGAGTCTATAGGAAAAGCCAATACTATCAAGGAGGGATGAGGTGTTGCTTAATGAGGTTCTTGCTTCATAGTGCTTAGTGATGTGATCCAAAACCCTCAACTACTTTCCCACATCCACATATGACCTAAACCTAGAGTCTAACTCGACCCCACCGATTCTTTCTATCCGGCGCCACCGAGTTCAGATGTCATAGCCACTGCCACAAACCCTAGGCAAATCGGTCTCATCGATAGGAATCTCGGTCTCACCGAGATGGGATTGTAATCTCTCTGTTTCCCTTCGTAACGTCTCGGTACCACCGAGATGAGCGATCGGTCCCACCGAGATTGCAATGTAAACTCTTTGTTTCCCTTTCGTAACATTTCGGTCCCACCGAAATGAGCGAACCGGTCCCACCGAGTTTACCTGACCAACTCTATGGTTAGCTTATTACAAAAATCGGTCTTACCGAGTTTTTGTAATCGGTCTCACCAAGATTACGTTATGCCCTAACCCTAACCATATCGGTCCTACGGAGTTGCATGTCGGTCCCACCGAAAACCCTAACGGTCACTAGGTTTACTGAATCGGTCAGACCGAGTTTCTCAATTCGGTCCCACCGAGATTGGTAAATTGTGTGTAACGGTTAGATTTTGTGTGGAGGCTATATATACCCCTCCACCCCCTCTTCATTCGTGGAGAGAGCCATGAGAACAAACCTACACTTCCAACTTACATTTTCTGAGAGAGAACCACCTACTCATGTGTTGAGTCCAAGATATTCCATTCCTACCATATGAATCTTGATCTCTAGCCTTCCCCAAGTTGATTTTCACTCAAATCTTCTTTCCACCAAATCCAAATCCTGTGAGAGAGAGTTGAGTGTTAGGGAGACTATCATTTTAAGCACAAGAGAAAGGAGTTCATCATCAACACACCATTTGTTACTTCTTGGAGAGTGGTGTCTCCTAGATTGGCTAGGTGTCACTTGGGAGCCTCCGACAAGATTGTGGAGTTGAACCAAGGAGTTTGTAAGGGTAATGAGATCGTCTACTTCGTGAAGATCTACCGCTAGTGAGGCAAGTCCTTCATGGGCGACGGCCATGGTGGGATAGACAAGGTTGCTTCTTCGTGGACCCTTCTTGGGTGGAGCCCTCCATGGACTCCCGCAGCCGTTACCCTTCGTGGGTTGAATACTCCATCAACGTGGATGTTCGATAGCAACACCTATCGGAACCACGGCTCAGAAATCACCGTGTCTCCAAATTGCGTTTGATTTCTCCAAACCCTTCCCTTTACATTCTTGCAAGTTGCATGCTTTATTTTCCGCTACTCATATACTCTTTGCATGCTTGCTTGAATTGTGTTAAGATTGCTTGACTTATGCTAAGTTTGCTAAAATATGCCAAAGACTAAAATTGGGAAAAGTTTAAGTTTTTATTGGTCAAGTAGTCTAATCACCCCCCCCTCTAGACATACTTATGATCCTACAATTGGTATCAGAGCTTAGGTCTCCATTTGCTTTGATTTCCATAGCTTTTGGTGGTCATAGTCTTGGTTTCACAACCTAGGAGAGTATGGCGTCTAGCAAGGGAAACTACCACCGTAGAGGTCCTTACTTTGATGGTACTAATTTTGCTAGTTGGAGGCATAAGATGAAAATGCATATTCTTGGACATAACCCCGCTGTTTGGGCTATTGTGTGTATTGTCTTGCAAGGTGAATACTTTGATGGGAGAGAACCGAACCGTGAAGCTAGCGCGGAAGAGTTGAAGATGCTGCAATACAACACTCAAGCTTGTGATATCCTCTTCAATGGATTGTGCCCCAAAGAATTCAACAAAATCAGCCGTCTTGAGAATGCAAAGGAAATTTGGGACACTTTGATTGACATGCACGAAGGTACCGACTCTGTCAAGGAATCCAAGTTGGATGTGCTTCAAAGTCAATTTGACAAGTTCAAGATGAAGGATGGTGAAGGCGTCGCTGAAATGTACTCTAGGCTTGCTCTCATCACAAATGAGATTGCTGGCTTAGGAAGTGAAGAGATGACCGATAAATTCATCATCAAGAAGATCCTAATAGCCTTGGATGGAAAATATGATACCGTGTGCACATTGATCCAAATGATGCCCAATTACAAGAATCTCAAGCCAACGGAGGTCATTGGAAGAATTGTTGCTCATGAGATGTCACTCAAGGATAAGGAGGAGCTGCACAACAAGTCAAGTAGTGCTTACAAAGCCTCATGTGAAGCTCCCACATCATCAAGTGAGAAAAAAACCTTCAATGAAGAATTGAGCCTAATGGTGAAGAACTTCAACAAATTCTACAAGAGTAGAAGCAAGGAAAGAAGTTCCAAGTCAAGGTCCTACAATGATAAAAGATCTTCTAGTCGAGAGCGCAATTTCTACAACTGTGGAAGACCCGGACACTACTGTAATGAGTGTACGGCTCCCTACAAAAGAAGAGAAGAATCATCTAAGAGGAGAAGTAAAAGAGAAGAATCACTACCAAGAGAGAGAAGGAGTAGAGATGATCGTTATGAATGGAGAACATCCCGGAGTAGCAAGGATTCAGAAAGGAAGGACAAGTCATCAAGGAGCTACACAAAACGAAGACATCAAGCTCATGTTGGTGAATGGGTATCCGGTTCCGACTCCAAACATCACTCCGAGGGAAGCTATCACTCCGACTCCGAACATACTCAATATGAAGGTGTTGCCGGTCTAGCACTTGTGTCAACCGACTCCTACGACATATTTGATTCACCAAATGAGGGACTTGGAAGATGCTTCATGGCTAAAGGCCCAAAGGTAACACACCCCGAGTATGTTGATTTCAATAGTGATGAAGATGACTTGCTAGTTGATGATGATTTACTTATTGACAACTCTAGTGATGAATACTATGATGAAACGCCAATTAATCATGCTAATCAAGATAAAACGAATGACGGTGATAAGGAGAAGATTGAGCTCCTAACTAAAGAACTAAACACTCTTAAGTTAGCTCATGAAACTATCTTAGGGGATCATCGAGAACTTTTAAGGACTCATGAGAAGTTACGCTTTGAAAAGCTCAACCTTGAGCAAGAGCATGAGTTCTTAAAAGCAATCAATGTTGATCTTCGCAAGAAAAGTTCTTCTTACATTGCCAAGCGTTTACTCTTATCTACTTATATGCCTCAAGTCAAGTATAGTAACAAGAACAAGAAGGATTCTTCCTCTAGTAGTAACAATAATCATGTTAAATCCAATGTTGTTGCTTCTAGTAGTTCTCTTGATTCCACTAATGATTCTCTTAGCCAAGTTACACTTGAGCAAGAAAATAGCTCATTGAAGGGAATTATAGAGAAAGGTGTTTACAAGAGCCTTGCCGGGAGTAAGCAATTCAAGGAAATTATACGCAAGCAAGGAAGGCACCAGAAGAACCAAGGTGTTGGTTTTGAACGAAAGTTCAATGCCAATGGAGTTGAGTGGGAAGAAGATCAATACCCCAAGACGAAGTTTGTTCCACAACAAGAGAAGTATGATCCTACTTCCTTCAAAGGGACACAAGCTCAAGATGATCTTCCACCACAAGACCACAAGCAAAAAGGCAAGGATGAGCTTCAAGAGGAGATTGATGCATTTGAAGAAGCTCCCAAGGCCTTGGTCAAGTGGGTTCCCAAGACTACGTCAAGTTCTACTTCATCAAGTACGACTACAACTCCAAGGATTCCCATCAACATGTTGTGGATCCCGAAGAAGAAGAACTAGAGAGTTCTTGAGGGTGACTCCGCCAACATACTTCACTCATATCATTTTGGCAAGGGCAAGTGCAATCAAATTCCACATCTTTCACTAGTTCATGGAGTCACAAACCCTCTTGTTGGTAAGACAAGGGACAAGGTAACCTAATGCTTTCATAGACATCATTTTGTGTGTGCATCACTCTATGTCTATGGATATCCTTGTTTGTTCCTTGTGGGACTAACCCGTGTAGGTATTGAAAGTGCCACTCACTCCAAAGGATTGCTCCAAAAGATCTACATCAACATTGATCATCCACATCTTCAACACCTACATGAAGTCATCATCGACAAAACCCAAGGTTAGTTCATCCCTCTAAGGGGGGATCTCAAATCTAGGGGGAGCTTTACTGTAAGAATTGAGTTAAAGCAACTCTAATGGTGTGAACACATCAATGCACTATGTAAAAGTGGTAACCCCACTTGAGCTTAAACGATGAGTATGACCTATGATCAAATGTTCTCATTTGACTCCTAAGTCAATATACTCATATATAGATGACCTAGTCACCGCCAATTGCTTGATAGATGCTAGATTGGTTGTGCATACTTTGCCACATTTCATTTGTCATTTTATCACTACTAGGGAAAAGCCTATACACAGAGGTATAGCAGTAGCGCCGGTTAAAATAGGGCGCTACTGCTAATATGTAGTGGCATGTTCACGCAAAGCGCGCTATAGCTCAAAAGTTAGCAGTAGCGCATGTCCGGAAACAAGCGCTACCACTATAATTCCCACGGCTTAGCCGATATGCTACACATAGTAGTAGCGATCCATATAGAACAACTCTACCGCTATTTATTTGTAGCAGCGCGTTTTCTTCTAAACACGCTACTACTAAACGATTTAAAATTAAATGGAAAGCAAATAGAAAGGTAATTGAAAATGAAAGAAATAGAATAAGGTGAAAGGAAAAAAATAAAATATGAAGAAAAATAAATGAAAAAGGGAAAAAAGAGAAAGGAGTAGGAGTAGCGTGTATACCAGAACGCGCTGTAGCTAACGTAGCAGCAGCGCGCTTTCCGGAACGCGCTACTGCTACTTCTGAATTAACCACCCGCCCCGGCTCAAAATTTGGCTAAGTCCTCCATCCCCCCTTTCCCCTACTCCTCTGTCGCCGCCGCCTGAGCCTGTTCTCACCGCCGCCGCCTGCCCTCAACCTCAGCCCCGCCGCTCATCGCCGCTCTCGACCTCACTGTCGCCGCCCTCGACCTCACCGCCGCCGCCCTCGACCTCACCGCCGCCGCCCGAGCCCGCCCAGCACCGCCGCCTCCCGATCCCGAGCCCGCCCTTGCCGCCCCTACCTCTTCGTCGTCGAGCACCTCCCCGCCACCGTCTCTCCCCTCTCTGTAAGCCCCCCACCCCTCCCCACCCCCTTTCTCTCTGCTTAATTAGTTAGTACTGGATGTTTTTAGTGGTAGTAGATGTTAATTTAGTGTTCTTAGATAATGATTTTTAGTAGTTGAACTAGTTTAGTTTTAGTTGAACTAGTTTAGTAAGTAAATTAATAAACTAGTTAAACTAGTTGAATTAATAGAACTAATGTATTTTTAGTAAGTAAATTGATAAACTAGTTGAACTAGTTTAGTTTTAGTTGAACTAGTTTAGTAAGTAAATTAATAAACTAGTTAAACTAGTTGAATTAATAGAACTAATGTATTTTTAGTAAGTAAATTGATAAACTAGTTGAACTAGTTTAGTTTTAGTTGAACTAGTTTAGTAAGTAAATTAATAAACTAGTTAAACTAGTTGAATTAATAGAACTAATGTATTTTTAGTAAGTAAATTAATAAACTAGTTCAACTAGTTTAGTTTTAGTTGAACTAGTTTAGTAAGTAAATTAATATAACTAGTTGAACTGCTTTATTTTTAGAAAGAACTAGTTTTTTTCTATTTATAGTAAGTTTATATTTAGTAAGAACTAGTTGAATTAATAGAACTAGTTAAACATGTCATATTTGTTGTTATTTTTTTAGTTTAAGCAATTATTCGGGATGTATTAGTGATAATTTATAGGGTTTTTGCTTTTGCAGAAATCAAGGAGCTGGTCCTAGTGCCCATGGTGCTACTAGGAAGGGTACTGGTGTGAATATGTGGATGGCGGCTGGTCCGAGGCATTTGTCATTTGGATGAGCCTGGTTTTTCGTTTTCTCCATGATCCATTGCACATGAAGCCTTCTCCCTATAAATGGAGTGTTCATCACTCTACATGCGATATTTACTTTCTGCAACTGTAGTCCGTCTACGTTTATCGAGATTATAACTCGTAATTTTTAAGATGATTTTTTTCCCAGCAATTGCAGATTTGTAGAGTGTTTTCAATTTAGGATGTATTTGATAGGCAAAAGTTGAGTGCCATGTACCTGCAAATAAGGACCATCTCTGCTCCGAAAGACGAGTACCTATTCTAAAGTTATCTAATTGTTTTTACTACCTCTCAATACTTTCCTAGTAGCATTTTGGAATGGTCGTCTCAACTTCATTTTATTATAACCTATGGACTACTAGTAGCGATCGATGAAGTTAACGAATGCAGTGGCATACGCATGCGAATGTGCAGCCTTAATAAAGAATACTCCCTCTGATCTCAAACAAGTGTTGTGGTTTCAGTACCAACCAATATGGCCTTGTCTTCAGGTTCTAGAGGCCTCGTCTAAGAGGTTCTTGCTACTCACATCCCCACGAGCTCTTAATTCCTGTTTTTTTTGGCGATAAAAAATCTAATCTATTTATTCACTATCGAGATAGTACAAAGAACACTAGATGTAAAACTTAGATCTAGGTCCATAAATCAGCTAGCAATGACTAGAAGCACTTAGATCTAGGTCCATAGATCACCCAACAACGACTACAAGCACTGAAGTGAGTTGAAGGCTTGCCGCATCGCCCCTCCATCATCCAAAACGAGCAAAGATTATTGTAATAGATTGTTGGAAAGTCGTCGTGCTAAGGCCCCATAGGACCAGTGCACCAGAACAACAACCATCGCCGATGAAGAGAAGCATAGATTGCAAGGATCCAACCTGCAGACACACACATACGTAGACGAACAAAGACCGGATCCAAGCGGAACCACCGAAGAAAAATGCCGTCCGGTTCCCACGAGATCCGCTGGAGACATACCTCAACACACCCTGCGACAACGCTAGAAGCACAACCGAGATGAGGGCTAGGCAAGGAGAGCCTTATTTCACCTTCAGAAGCCGCTGCCGCCTCGTCTTACTATGCATAACACAAATCCTAACAATAATTTAAAAAAACACCTAAAACAGAGCTCTCCCGCTGGCAAGGGCCGGGATTCACCATGCTTCCATGGTGCAAGGACCATTGGAGACGGGGCAGACCAGCGGCGGCGCCGGCTAGATGCAGGTAAACCCTAGCGCCTTGGTCGCAGGAGGAAGTGTAGGGGTACGGGTCCGCCTCTAGTTACGGTATCTTCTGATTTCTTTTAACACATAATGGATAATTCAATTAGGTATTATAAGTGATTATTTTTGAGAAATAAAAACTACAATCGTTTGTCGTCAAATCACTTAGACTAGAAGGAACATCGCCGATCAAATATTAGTTAGATTTTACTAGAAATTGCACAATTTCAATAATGTGAATTAGGGTAAATGATATGCATTTTCCCTTGATTGTTTTTTTAAAACACCACATATATTAATTAAGCCAAAGAAAAGTTGTTACAATCATTCGTTACAGCATACACAACGTAGGGTGGAATGGAATTAAAAAGAATCCCATCAGACCTAGTACTAAAGCTAAACTTAGCACTCTCATGTGCCACCCCATTGGCAATCCGACTTATCTTTGCAATATTAAATTTTGGATCATCCTAGATATACTCAGAGCCTCATCCATCAGATCAGCCAGAGAGGGCCTGTCAACCTTCTCATTTGCAAGAAACGAATGTACGAAAGCACAATCAATCTCTAAAATAATAGATTGGTGAAGGGTGATACCTATATAAAGTCCTACGAGGCAGGCGCGGAGCTCAGTTCCATTCACACTGGTACACCGATCAATAAAGTCCCATGAAGAAACAATAATTTCTTCATATGAATTACGAGCTACGACCCTCACACTGGCTGCATTAGTACTCTCCACAAAATTGACGTCAACATTGATCTTGATATGATCATTAGGGGGAGGAGTCCACACCACATGATCTTTTAACGTTGTGTAATCCGCTACAACTCCGCTCACCTTCTCCTTACCTTTGTTGCTAGACAAATGTGATTGGAAATTAGCAAAACTATGACAAAAATAAAAATCAAAGGGAGCAGTGTAAGAACTGGTTGGGGCGTGAATCAACCTGGGTATAAGGGCATGGGCGTACCCCATGTTATGTAAAATGGGCAATAAAATGGGTTATATTATGTGTTATCTTTTAGAGGTATTTCTAGCAACAATACTTTGCATCCAATCCGCTCCAACTAAAGTGGGAGAGACAGACACCCGCTAGCCACCTTATGCAACTAGTGCATTTCAGTCGGTGGAACCTGTCTCACGTAAGCGTACGTGTAAGGTCGGTCCGGGCCGCTTCATCCCACAATACCGCTGAAGCAAAATAAGACTAGTAGTGGCAAGAAAGTTGACAACATCTACGCCCACAACAGATTTGTGTTCTACTCGTGCAAAGAGAACTACACATAGACCTAGCTCATGATGCCACTGTTGGGGGACATTGCAGAAAATAAAAATTTTCTATGGTTTCACCAAGATCAATCTATGAGTTCATCTAGCAACGAGAGAGAGGAGTGCATCTACATACCCTTGTAGATCGAGCAGAAGCGTTCAAGAGAACGGGGTTGAGGGAGTCGTACTCGTCGTGATCCAAATCACCGGAGATCCTAGCGCCCAACGGACGGCATCTCCGCGTTCAACACACGTACGGTCAGGGAGACGTCTCCTCCTTCTTGATCCAGCAAGGGGGAAGGAGAGGTTGATGAAGATCTAGTAGCACGACGGCGTGGTGGTGGATGCAGCAGGGATCCCGACAGGGCTTCGCCAAGCGTCTGCGGGAGGGAGCGGTGTAGCAAGGGGGAAGGGAGGTGCGAGGTGCAAGGCTGCGGCTGCCCTCCCTTCCCCCCTCTATATATAGGGTCCCCAGGGGGGGCGCCGGCCCTAGGAGATGGGATCTCCTAGGGGGGGCAGCGACCAAGGGGGGTGCCTTCCCCCCCAAGGCAAGTGGAGGCACCCCCTCCCCTTGGGTTCCCAACCCTAGGTGCAGGGGGGCCCAAGGGGGGGGGGCGCACCAGCCCACCAGGGGCTGGTTCCCCTCCCACTTCAGCTCATGGGGCCCTCCGGGATAGGTGGCCCCACCCGGTGGACCCCCGGGACCCTTCCGGTGGTCCCGATACAATACCGATGACCCTCGAAACTTTCCCGATGGCCGAAACTCGACTTCCCATATATAATTCTTTACCTCCGGACCATTCTGGAACTCCTCTTGACGCCCGGGATCTCATCCGGGACTCCGAAGAACTTTCGATTTGCTGCATACTAATATCTCTACAACCCTAGCGTCACCGAACCTTAAGTTTGTAGACCCTACGTGTTCGGGAGACACGTAGACATGACCGAGACAGCTCTCCGGTCAATAACCAACAGCGGGATCTGGATACCCATGTTGGCTCCCACATGCTCCTCGATGATCTCATTGGATGAACCACGATGTCGAGGATTCAAGCAACCCCGTATACAATTCCCTTTGTCAACCGGTATGTTACTTTCCCGAGATTCGATCGTCGGTATCCCAATACCTCGTTCAATCTCGTTAACGGCAAGTCACTTTACTCATACCGTAATGCATGATCCCGTGACCAGACACTTGGTCACTTTGAGCTCATTATGATGATGCATTATCGAGTGGGCCCAGAGATACCTCTCCGTCATACGGAGTGACAAATCCTAGTCTCGATCCGTGTCAACCCAACAGACACTTTCGGAGATACACGTAGTATACCTTTATAGTCACCCAGTTACGTTGTGATGTTTGGTACACCCAAAGCACTCCTACGGTATCCGGGAGTTACACGATCTCATGGTCTAAGGAAAAGATACTTGACATTGGAAAAGCTCTAGCAAACGAACTACACAATGTTGTGCTATGCTTAGGATTGGGTCTTGTCCATCACATCATTCTCCTAATGATGTGATCCTGTTATCAATGACATCCAATGTCCATAGTCAGGAAACCATGACTATCTGTTGATCAACGGGCTAGTCAACTAGAGGCTCACTAGGGACATGTTGTGGTCTATGTATTCACACATGTATTACGATTTCCGAATAACACAATTATAACATGAATAAAAAGACAATTATCGTGAACAAGGAAATATAATAATAATCCTTTTATTATTGCCTCTAGGGCATATTTCCAACGGGCATGTATTGCGAATATAGTCATACGTGCTTATGGAAAAGAACTTGCATGACATCTTTTGTCCTACCCTCCTGTGGCAGCGGGGTCCTAGTGGAAACTAAGGGATATTAAGGCCTCCTTTTAATAGAGAACCGGATCAAAGCATTAGCACTTAGTGAATACATGAACTCCTCAAACTATGGTCATCACCGGGAGTGGTCCCGATTATTGTCACTTCGGGGTTGCCGGATCATAACACGTAGAAGGTGACTATAACTTGCAAGATAGGATCAAGAACACTCATGTATTCATGAAAACATAAAAGGTTCAGATCTGAAATCATGGCACTCGGGCCCTAGTGACAAGCATTAAGCATGGCAAAGTCATAGCAACATCAATCTTAGAACATAATGGATACTAGGGATCAAACCCTAACAAAACTAACTCGATTACATGGTAAATCTCATACAACCCATTACCGTCCAGCAAGACTATGATGGGATTACTCATGCACGGCGATGAGCATCATGAAATTGGTGATGGAGGATGGTGGATGATGACGATGGCGACGGATTCCCCTCTCCGAAGCCCTGAATGGTCTCCAAATCTGCCCTCCCGAGGAAGAACAGGGCTTGGCGGCGGCTCCGTATCGTAAAGCGCGATGAATCCTTCTCTCTGGTTTTTTTCTCCCCGAACATGAATATATGGAGTTGGAGTTGATGCCGATGGAGTTCCAGGGGGCCCATGCGGCAGGGGTGCGCGCCTAGGGGGTAGGGCGCGCCTCCCAACATTGTGGCCTGGGTGTGGTCCCCCTTTAGCTGATTCTTTCACTAGTATTTTTTATTAATTTCAAAAGTTATCTCCATGAAGTTTCAGGTCATTCCGAGAACTTTTATTTCTGCACAAAAATAACACCATGGCGATTCTGCTGAAAATAGCGTCAGTCCGGGTTAGTTGCATTCAAATCATGCATTTTGCAGTCCAAAACAAGGGCAAAAGAGTTTGGAAAAGTAGATACGTTGGAGACGTATCAACTCCCCCAAGCTTAAACCTTTGCTTGTCCTCAAGCAATTCAGTTGACAAAATGAAAGTGATAAAGAAAAACTTTGACAAACTTTGTTTGATCTTGTTGTTGCAAATATGTAAAGCGAGCATTCAAGTTTTTTGCAAAGATCATGAACTAGCCATATTCACAATAATATTTAGGCCTCACGTTTACTCGTATCAATGACATAATCAACTAGCGAGTAATAATAATAAATCTGGGATGACAAAACTTTCTCAAAACAATCATGATATGATATAACAAGATGGTATCTCGCTATCCCTTTCTGAGACCGCAAAACATAAATGCAAAGCACTCCTGAAGATCAAGGACTGACTAGACATTGTAATTCGTGGCAAAAGAGATCCAGTCACAGTCATACTCAATGTAAATTAATAACAATGCATACAAATGAAAGTGGTACTCTCCAACTAGTGCTTTTTATAAGAGGATGATGACTCAACATAAAAGTAAATAGATAAGCTCTTCGTAGAGGGAAGCAGGGATTTGCAAAGGTGCCAGAGCTCGAGTTTTCAAACAGAGATAAATAATATTTTAAGCGGCATACTTTCATTGTCAATATAACAACCAAGATGTCTTGGTATCTTCCATTCTACATACATTATAGGCGGTTCCCAAACATAATGGTATAGTTTATACTCCCCCACCACCAACAAGCACATTCCACGGCTGGTCCGAAACAACGGGTACGGTCCAACTAACAACAATCCTGGGGGTGCTTTGTTTGCAATTATTTTGATTTGATTTGAGCAACAGGTACTGACCATTTTCTCGTGAATGATGAGCGGAGTCCACTCATTGTGAGAATAACCCACCTAGCATGGAAGATATAGACAACCCTAGTTTATACATGAGCTATTCGAGCATACAAAACATAATTTCATTTGAATGTTTAGAGTTTGGTACATGCAAATTTACTTGGAATGGCAGGTAAACACCGCATATAGGTAGGTATGGTGAACTTATATGGAACAACTTTGGTGTTTATGGAAGTGGATGCACAAGCAGTAATCCCGCTTAGTACAAGTGAAGGCTAGAAAGAGACCGGGAAACGACCAACTAGAGAGCGACACAGTCATAAACATGCATTAAGATTAACCAACAATGAGTGCAAGCATGAGTAGGATATAAATCACCATGAACATAAATATCGCGGAGGCTATGTTGATTCTGTTTCAACTACATGCGTGAACATGTCCCAAGTCAAGACACTCGAATCATTCAAAGGAGGATACCATCCTATCATACTACATCACAACCATTTTAATAGCATGTTGGCAACGCAAGGTAAACCATTATAAACTCCTAGCTAATTAAGCATGGCATGAGTAACTATAATCTCTAATTGTCATTGCAAACATGTTTCTTCCATAACAGGTTGAATCAAGAATGATGAACTAATCATATTTACAAAAACAAGATAGGTCGAGTTCATACCAGCTTTTCCTCATCTCAATCATTTCATCATATATCTTCATTATTGCCTTTCCCTTGCACGACCGAACGATGTGGATAATAATAATAGTGCACGTGCATTCGACTAAGCTCAAATCTGCAAACATTTAATTCAAAGGAGAAGACAAGGTAATATGGGCTCTTTGTTAGATCAACAATAATGTATATGAGAGCCACTCATCATTTTCATCGTGGTCTTCTCCTCTTGACCCCCAAAGAAAAGAAAATAATTTCGAAGAAACACACTGAAATATTTTTAGAGTTTTTGTTTTTCTGAAGGAAGTAAATAAGAACGAGAAAAAGTATTTACACGGGAAAGCTCCCAACAAGCAAAAGAAGAACGAGAAATCTTTTTAGGTTTTCTTGTTTAATTTCTACCACTACTACAAGCATGGAAAGTAAACTAGCTAAAAGCTATAACTATTTCTTTTTGTTTTTCTCAAAGTTTTTCAAACACACAAGAAGAAAGCAGAAAAGAAAATAAACTAGCATGGATAGTACAATGAAAAAGTATGAACACCGACAACTAGCAAGAATGAGTGTGTGAACATGAATGTAATGTAGGTGAGAAATACGTACTCCCCCAAGCTTAGGCTTTTGGCTTAAGTTGGTCTACGCCCATGGATCAAAGTGGTCCTCTCCGATGTACTGAGGAGGATCCTCGGGGTTCCACTGGTTAGCAAGCTCCTGCGGATCCCACTAATAAATAGACTCCTGATATGGATCAAGTGATGGCTCTGGCTCAGGCTCTGGGGATCGTGTTCGCTCCCAGTATGCATAAATGTCATCGGGCAGGATGAGGTATGTGCCTGAATGAATGTTAAACAAATAAGGTACAGGCAAGGTAATAATCTGACAAGTATCTCCACTATATACCAGGTTATAAATGAGTCTTTTCACCTTATCATCGCAAATAAAATCATGTGCTATCATACTTTTATAGCCCAAGAAAATAGTGGGCAGCACCTTTTCTTCTTTCTCATAGTGTCTAATAGGTATCTCAAAATATTTGGCAAGACGCGAAGCAAAGATACCTCCAAAAATGGGGTCCTTTGTGCGGTTTAGACTCAAACATTTAGCAACCATAGTGCCTAAACTGATAGTTCTATCACAAAGTAAAGCATGGCGCAAAATGGCAAGGTCAGGAGAACTAAGGCCCCCACTGTTCCCGCGACCAATTAAACATCTACTAGCAAATATTGCACAGTAACGTAGAACAGGAAAATGTACACTAGTAGTTCTTGCATCTGACACTTTTCTCTTTTCCCCTACAATAATTTCATCAATAAATTCTACCACATCACTAGGATGTGGTTCCTCGACGATGCCTTCAAAAGGCAATTTGCAAACCTCATAGAAATCATATAGTGACATCTCTTTAAACTCATCATATAAATAAAAATCTACCAAAGGTGGTGATCTCCTCGCGTGGAAATGAAAGTTTTCCACGAAAATATTAGTGAGTAGGACGTATTGATCACACTTATCGTGGATGGATTCGGTGATGCCGGCATTCTCAGCCAAGTAATTAAATTCTTCATAAATTCCAGCGGCCTTCAAGAATGCATCACAAGGCCATTCACACGGCCGTACCTCCATGGTGCGAGGAAGGTTGTACTTGGGATTTTCATTCTCTTCATTTTCTTTCCCTTCGAACCCCGGCTCGAGGAGCCTCTCATTCAACATTTTCTTCCTATGAAAATTTCTGAAATTTTTAGTGACTCAAAATAAAAGTGAACCAAACTCAACAAGATTGATAGCAACTACTCCCTCAAGTGCCTAGAGACTATATCATGCATGGAAACTACTTTGGACCATATAAATTTGACATGCAAGCTCAATAATAGGGTCACCACAGGAGCAAAAATTTGCAATAAATAAAGCATTAGAACAAAAACTAATCGGACCATTGGAGGAGTCACATACCGAAGAACAATCCCCCAAAACAGTTTTGTGAAAGGAGCTTTGAGCAAGGAGATCGAAAATGGCAGCAAAATGAGCAAGAACATGAGTTTGAGCTATGGGATGATTTTTTCTGGAGGAAAATGAAGTGTGTGGGTGCTGGAATAAGTGGAGGGGGCCACATGGGGTCCACAAGGTAGGGGTGCGCCCAGGGGGGTAGGGCGCACCCTCCACCCTCGTGGCTCACTAGTGCATCCCCCTGGTGCGTTCTTAGTGCCAGAAATTCTCAAATATTCTATAAAAATCATACTAAATTTTCAAGGTATTTGGAGAACTTTTATTTTTGGGGTATTTTTTTATTGCATGGATAAATCAGCAAATAGACAGAAAAAACTATTTTTCTTTATTTAAACTAAATAACAGAAAGTAAAAGGAGGGTACAGAAGGTTGTGCTTTCTAACTTCAGCCATCTCATGCTCATCAAAAGGAATCCACTAACAAGGTTGATCAAGTCTTGTTAACAAACCTCTTTCGAATAACATGAAAATGGAGAATTTTAGAATAACACTAAGTTACCTCAACGGGGATATGCATGTCCCCAACAATAAGAATATCATATTTCTTTTTGATAGTAGGAAGAGGGAATTCAAAACCTCCAGTAGTAATAGTTGAAATTTTTCCAATAGAGTTGATACTATGAACTTGAGGTTGTTTCCTCGGAAAGTGTATTGTATGCTCATTGCCATTAACATGAAAAGTGATATTGCCTTTGTAGCAATCAGTAACAGCCCCTGCAGTATTCAAAAAGGGTCTACCAAGGATGATCGACATACTGTCGTCCTCGGGAATATCAAGAATAACAAAGTCCGTTAAAATTGTAATCTTTGCAACCACAACAGGCACATCCTCACAAATTCCGATGGGTATAACATTTGATTTATTAGCCATTTGCAAAGAGATTTCAGTAGGTGTCAACTTATTCAAATCAAGTCTACGATATAAAGAGAAAGGCATCACACTAACACTGGCTCCAAGATCACATAAATCAGTTTTAACATAGTTTCTTTTAATGGAGCATGGTATAGTTGGTACTCCTGGATCTCCTAATTTCATTGCTATTCCATCCTTGAAAGTATAATTAGCAAGTATGGTGGAAATTTCAGCTTCCGGTATCTTTCTTTTATTTTTAACAATATCTTTCATATACTTAGTATAAGGATGCATTTTAAGCATATCAGTCAAACCCATGCGCAAATAGATAGGTCTAATCATTTCAACAAAGTGCTCAAAATCCTCATCATCCTTTTTCTTGGATGGCTTAGGAGGAAAAGGCATGGGTTTCGGAACCCATGGTTCTCTTTCTTTACCGTGCTTCCTAGCAACGAAGTCTCTCTTATCATAACATTGATTCTTTGATTGTGGGTTATCACGATCAATAACAGGTTCAATCTCTACCTCATTATCATTACTAGGTTGAGCATCAACATGAATATCATCACTGACATCATCACTAGGTTCATGTTCATTACCAGATTGTGTTTTAGCATCAAAAATAGAAATATCATTGGGATTCTCAGGTGTTTCAATAATAGGTTCATTAGAAGCATGCAAAATTTTATCCTTATTGTTTTTGTTTTTATTAGAAGGACTAGGTGTATCAGTATTAATTCTCTAAGAGTCTTGCTCAACTCTCTTAGGATGGCCCTCGGGATACAAAGGTTCCTGGATCATTTTACCACCTCTAGTCATAACTCCGACAGCATTATCATTATTCTTATATTGAACTCATTGAGCAAATCATCTTGTGCCTTAAGTATTTGTTCTACTTGAGTTGTAACCATGAAAGCATGTTTACTAATAAGCTTAAGGTCACTTTTAACTCTAGACATATAATCACTCAAGCGTTCAACCATATAAGCATATTACGTTTCAATTGTCTACCAACATCATTGAAGTTTTCTTGTTTAACAATAAAATCATCAAACTAATCCAAACATTGACTAGCAGACTTGTTGTAAGGAATATCACCTTCATCAAACCTATAGAGAGAATTTACCTTTACTACCTTGTGTCGGGTTATCAAGACCATGTATCTCCTCAATAGGAGGTAAATTCCTAACATCTTCAGCTTTAATACCTTTTTTTCATAGATTTCTTTGCCTCTTGCATATCTTTAGGACTGAGAAATAGAATACCTCTTTTCTTCGGGGTTGTCTTAGGAGTTGGTTCAAGAAGTGTCCAATCATTATTATTACTCACTATACCATTCAATAGCAATTCAGCTTGCTCAACAGTTCTTTCCCTAAAAACACAACTAGCACAACTATCCAGGTGGTCTCTGGAAGCATCAGTTAGTCCATTATAAAAGATATCAAGTATTTCATTTTTCTTGAGAGGATGATCAGGCAAAGCATTAAGTAATTGGAGAAGCCTCCCCAGCTTGTGGGAGACTCTCTTCTTCAATTTGCACAAATTTTTTTAATTTCCCTTAAGACAACTTGTTTCTTATGAGCAGGGAAATATTTTGCAGAGAAGTAATAAATCATATCCTGGGGAGTACGCACACAACCAGGAGCAAGAGAATTAAACCATATCTTGGCATCACCCTTTAATGAGAAAGGAAACAATTTAAGAATATAGTAATAGCGAATTTTTTCCTCACGAGTAAATAGGGTGGCTATATCATTCAATTTAGTAAGATGTGCCACAACAGTTTTAGATTCCTAACCATAGAAAGGACCAGATTCAACCAAAGTAATCAACTCAGGATCGACAGAGAATTCATAATCCTCATCAGTAACACGGTTAGGTGAAGTAGCAAACGTAGGATTATATTGCATTCTAGCATTCAAAGACTTTTCTTTCAGCTTAGCTAATAGTTTATTAAGATCATATCTATCATTGCAAGCAAGAAAGTCTCTAGTGGTTTCTTCATCCATAACATAACCCTGAGGTACAACAGGCAATTCATATCTAGGGGGAGAATCTTCATCATCAGTTTCAGTAATTTTAATCTCTCTAACCCTAGCAAGTTGTTCATCAAGAAATTCACCTAGTGGCATATTATTATCAAGCAGAGAAGTAGTATCATCATAAGCATCATGCATAGCATAAGTGGCATCATCAATAACATGCGACATATCGGAATCAATAGCAGGTGTAGGTGTCGCAAGTTTACTCAAAACAGAAGGTGAATCAAGTGCAAAGCTAGATGGCAGTTCCTTACCTTCCCTCGTAGTTGAGGGATAGATCTTGGTTTTGTTGTCTTTCAGATTCCTCATAGTGATCAACAGATATAAATCCCAAGTGACTCAGAGAATAGAGTTATGCTCCCTGGCAACAGCGCCAGAAAAATGTCTTGATAACCCACAAGTATAGGGGATCGCAACAGTTTTCGAGGGTAGAGTATTCAACCCAAATTTATTGATTCGACCCAAGGGGAGCCAAAGAATATTCTCAAGTATTAGCAGCTGAGTTGTCAATTCAACCACACCTGAAAGACTTAATATCTGCAGCAAAGTATTTAGACACAAAATAGTATGGAAGTAACGGTAACGATGGCAAAGGCAATAGTAGCAGTTTTGTAGCAATCTTAACAATCGCAATGGAGAAGTAACTTAGCAAAGATCAATATGAAATGAGCTCATAGGCAATGGATCAATGATAGATAATTATGTCCGATGACATTCATCATGCAACAGTTATAACATAGGGTGACACAGAACTAGCTCCAATTCATCAATATAATTTAGGCATGTATTCCGAATATAGTCATACGTGTTTATGGAAAAGAACTTGCATGAAATATTTTGTCCTACCCTCCCATGGTAGCGGGGTCCTAATGGAAACTAAGGGATATTAAGGCCTCCTTTTAATAGAGAACCGGACCACACTTAGTGAATACATGAACTCCTTAAACTACGGTCAACACCGTGAGTGGTCTCGATTATTGTAACTTCAGGGTTGCCCGATCATAACACGTAGTAGGTGACTATAACTTGCAATATAGGATTAGGAACACTCATATATTCATGAAAACATAAAGGGTTCAGATCTGAAATCATGGCACTCGGGCCCTAGTGACAAGCATTAAGCATGGAAAAGTCATAGCAACATCAATCTTAGAACATAATGGATACTAGGGATCAAACCCTAACAAAACTAACCCAATTACATGGTAAATATCATCCAAACTATCACCGTCCAGCAAGCGTACGATGTTATTACTCATGCATGGCAGTGAGCATCATGAAATTCGTGATGGAGGATGGTTGATGATGACGATGGCGACGGATTCCCCTCTCCGGAGCCCCGAACGAACTCCGAATCTGCCCTCCCGAGGAAGAACGAGGCTTGGCGGCGGCTCCCTATCGTAAAACACGTTGAATCCTTCTCTCTGTTTTTTTCTCCCCGAACGTGAATATCTGGAGTTGGAGTTGAGGTCGGTGGAGGTTCAGGGGGCCCACGATGCAGGGGCGCGCCCAGGGGGTAGGGCGCACTCCACCCTCGTGGCCAAGGTGTGGGCCCCCTTCAGCTGATTCTTTCGCCAGTATTTGTTATTAATTCCAAAAGTTATCTCCGTGAAGTTTTAGGTCATTCCGAGAACTATTATTTCTGCACAAAAATAACATCATGGCAATTCTGCTGAAAACAACGTCAGTCCGGGTTAGTTCCATTAAAATCATGCAAGTTAGAGTCCAAATAAAGGGCAAAAGAGTTTGGATAAGTAGATACATTGGAGACATATCAGTGGATTCCACTCGGACAAGACGCGGCAAAGATAAATGTTGATGGCGCTGTTTCCCGGACGGGGAGAATGGGAGCATGCGCAACTATATGCACGAACAAAAATGAAAGCTTCATTGACGCATCGGCGGTGGTTTTTGAAGGTTTAGTTAACGCTGCAAGTCTGGAAGCTCAAGCATGCAATGAGACACTAGCTCTTGCTCAAGATCTCCTCCTGTCACACGTGATAATAGCTTCGGACTGCTTGCAAGTCATCTTGGACATCAATGGAGCCGCTCAATCATCTTCTTATGCTTTTGTTCTTGATGAGATTGAAGATAAAACTTTAGATTTTGTTCAAGTTAGTTTTCGCTTTGAAAATAGGGAGGCAAACTATAAGGCTCATGCCTTGGCAAAGGCAGCCTCGACACTCCCTATTGGTCGACATGTGTGGCTAGGGAACCTACCAGACATCATTAGTATGCCGTCAGTTTTGGTTGAGAATAAATCCCTAGTTTCACCTAAAAAAACTAGTGCATGAAGCACCAATTAGGAGTTCCCCATTTATTATTATTATTATTATTATTATTATTATTATTATTACTACTACTACTATTATTATTTTTGTTGTTATTACTACTACTTTTTTGATTCTTTCTACTTTTAATATTATTTCCTTTTCTTTTTTTTTCTTTTCTTGTTTATGTGTTTTTTTAATTCATGAATTTTTTTAAAATTTATGAATATTTTTTCAACACTTCATGATTTTTAAAAATACATGAATATTTTTAAATTCACCTAGATTTTTTAAATTGTGGAACATTTTTGTAATGGACGTGACTAGTGAGCAACCATTGGCTGGCTAGCAATTCAGTGCACACGCCTAAATAAGGTAGTGGACCCTCCCCTTTGCCACCTGGCGTCGAAAAATAGGAAAGAAACTGTGTGATCGCACACATGGCCAAATTACCTCCTCCCCTGATCAACTAACTTATGACACCCAATGTGAACCTCATGCCGCAATACCTCCATAGCCCTTCCTCCCTTCACATCTAGCTCAGCCTCCAGCTCCCCCTTCACCCTTTCTTCCCCATCTACTCCTCCCTCACCTTCTCCGTTTTCTGCCATGGATCTCTCTGGACAGCTTGGGGTTGTTCCCTGATCCCTGCAACAAGGAAACACAAAAAGACCAACAATGTTGGGATGTTATGCATGCAACTCCCCCTTGTATTAGGTTGGTTTTCGGTTTGATTTGTCTAGAGCAAAAATAAAGTCAGGCAACTTGTTACTATTATTTTGGGCAAGTTCAATAAACCCAACAGATAAATCTCTATAATGCACTCTGACTTGCTACGGTAGAAAAAAACCTTGTGTTCCTTTTGACAAGAAACATGCAAAAAAATATTTTTTGAATATTGTAGACATTCAAACACACAAGTTACAAGTTTTTATTTGGAAAACATACATAATTTGCCTACACAAACCTCAAGTAAGAGAGAAAAAATGTTTGTGTGTCACGTAAATCACACATGCAGAACAAGCAAGACACGATTTTCTTAAAATAGCAAGCAAGTCGTAGAAAGTCACAACCAAAATGTCAAGCAAGTCCTACTCATCACCAGTTGTAATGCACTGTGACTTGCTAGGGGTAGAAAAGAACCGTGTGTTCCTTCGAAAAACATGTTGACATTTAAAAACACAAGTTATAGGTTTGTTGTTTTCAAAAATTTAGAAATAATTTTCCTAAAAAAAGTTCAAATATAGGTGTTAAAATGAAAACTAGATAACTCGGATGAATGTTTGGTTTTTAGTCCAAGTGATTATGTGTGTGTTGGACCATGTTGAACCAAGTTGTTGTTAAGATAGCTCGGGTGACATGACTTACCTATGAAATTTTTATGTTGCCAAATTTTAATACCAATGTTGGGCCTTATAGAAGAGTTCAATGCTAGATAAATCGATTCAAAGGGGTGGGGGCATAACGCTCATACATGATAGGATGCGCTCATCAATGAAAAGAATAGCCAGATTTGGGTATCTAAGGTTCACCAGAGTGGAACAAAACGTCGGGTCATAGGCCTAAGCCTTCCACCCTTAGTCAAGTATACATGCATGATTAAGAAATTCAGCATAATCATAATGAAATCGCAAAGATATCCATGTTTTCACATGGAAAGAATTTGCAACTGCAACTAGCAAAACTATAAGAGGGGTTGAGCAAGCGGTAACATAGTCAACCAAAGGTTTCACTACATAGTGGAGGTTAGATCATCTCCAATAGACGGTCGATATGTAAAAACAACCAACTTTTGGATCTTCTGAGGCAAAAAACAACTCTCCAACAGACTAGTAGAAAAAGCCCCATTTGTCCCGATTCATAAGGCCCATTTGTCCCGGTTGCCGAACCGGGACTAAAGTGTCGGTACTAAAGCCCAACACATTTAGTCCCGGTTCGCCCACGAACCGGGACAGATGGGGATCCACGTGGCCACTGCGGCTTGCCTAGGAAGGAGGACTTTTTGTCTCGGTTGGTGCCACCAACCGAGACCAAAAGGCTTCCATGTGTCAGCAGTTCAGGGGCTGCGGTTTTTGTTTTTTTCTAGGGGGGGGGGGTTGGAGGTTGTGGGGGTTTTGAAGGGTTAATTTAGGGGTTTCATATATTGTGTTTGCTAGTTAATAGAGAGAACTGTCCTCTCTTATCTCCGTGCTTGGTAGAGGCTACGTACTATACATATAGAGAGGACTCGACACGCTAGCTAGCTAGTAAGCCAATGAAGGAAACCATTAAGTACAGAAGATCATCATGAATATATATAGAGAGAAGTGATCGACCTCTCCTTCTCCAAGAGATTGGTCGAACAATAAGTTTTCGTATATCTATCCGATGCTACTGGCTACATATATATATAATATAAGATCTCTTACAAAATCCCCTAACATCTGAACTCAACTTCCACATGGTATTCTCCGTGTTTGTCGATGACGTGGTCAAGAAAGAGTCCCGCCAATTCCTCTTGAATTGCTCCTATGCGATCTTGTGGTCGGAGTTCATCCCGCATCTGAAACATCTAATTTGAATAAGGGGGTCAATACATATATATGAATGAAACTCAACACAAATGATGGTAATAAAATAAAATTGTGAATATTATTGCTTATGGACTTCATATTGTTGTTTAGAGTAGCCCCGCTCATAGGTCGTGTGGCCGATGAACAAGCAAATGTAGTATCCACTGAAATCATTGCCGGGTTCCTGCCACAACCACTTTACAAGAAATAGAGGTCAATCAAACTGATAAGCAAGCATGCTAAATGGTATTGATGAAACTATCTAGAATCAATGGGAGATGCGCGGGACTAGCTAGTAGTACTTACTTTCGGGTGGTTAAATCGCAGCTCCGCCGGCAGTCCCGGAGCTTATGCGGTGAACTTTTTTCAAACCCTGCCAAACAAAGAAAACAATTACTTGATATCAGGAATTGAATAAAGTTGCTGATATGGTGTGATAATGATCGATTGAACTTACTTCTCGAGCATTTCAGACATGGTCACATACTCCTCAGGATTTTTTTGTTTCCAGTCTATGACGGTTACTAGTCCTCGCTCAAGCTTAATCTCGAGCAGAATAAAGTGGAAGCTGCACACGCATGCATAACTCATCAATTATATTACTATAACCTTGAGTAATAATGGAAACCGGATATGCACAAGACAGTAACACTCACCTGTATTCGTAAGGAAAGAGTATTGTATCTTTGTTTTCATTTTGAATTAACGATGCGAGCAAGCTGGCCTCGGTTTGTTTGGCATCATGTTTAACATTGCATTCATCCATGAGATTTGTGTTAATGAACCCGATATCACCTACTTGTCTTTTTCTTCAATTTGGCGATCTTCAATCTACATAATATAGTGAGGATAATTATATATACATGCAATAAAAGAGCTGAGCTATATATAGAGAGAGACTTAATTAATTACACAGAAGTAGTACTTACAAACAGTAGCAAGTGATGATTGTTTTATTGAGGGCCTTTTGATTGAAAAACTGGAAGAACTCCTCATATGGAACGGACAACAGATCAATTCCAACGAGGTCGTGCTCCTCTTTAACTCTGAGCGTCAAAGTATCCGTCCTAGTCTTTCTGCAGATGTCCATGTACCAATTATGGAATTTTTGCATCATCGTTGTTAGAGGAGTACCAGGTTTGACGAGAGGCTTCCCGTGCCGGAATTTGAATGTGTCCACCTCCATTGTATCAAAAATTGCATTGTCAGGCATGTAATCTCCAGGATTGGTACCGGGCAGCATCCCCGGAAGATTAGCGATGATATCGCTAGACACATTGAGCGGGGGGCACGATTGCTTCGCTTGTTCGCCGAGCTGGGGAATTATTTACCCACTTATTCGTTCTGCTAACTTTTGATCAGTGCAATTACTTCCCGGCCCCTCAGCTTCCGTATATGTCCTTTCAATGACACGGTCATAGTTGGATTGTGGCGGAGGCGGTGATGGTCGCTATAGGGCATCCAAAGTGCGCTTCGCTTTCACCGGATCTATCTTCTCCTCCGGAGGTGGATGTTTCTTAGCTTTTACCGATTCAAAGAAGTCCCTCACTTGGCTTTCACAGATCTTCTGGTTTTCCTCCTTGCTCCTCTCGTATGGTAACTTCTCTAGAGGCTTGAGAGACGATGGACCGAATTTGTATTGCCTCTAGCCTCTGGCTGTACTGCTAGACGCCTGTAACATTCCATTTTTTCCTCCATTTGTTTTATTTGAAATTTAGTCCAAGGAACTTTGAGCAACTCAAGGACCAAAAGGGAGAGTTGGAAGTTCCCCTAAAACTATTTTTGAAAATGTCGAAGTTGAGAATTTGGATCAATTTTGGTTTCATCAAAATTCATTTCCATTATATCAAAAATAAAATCAAGGGAGAAGATAAAATAACTTCTTCGAAATCAGAAGGAAAATATTGGAATTTGAATTTGGAAACAAAATATATTTGTTGGATTTTATTTGAATTTATTTTATTAGTTTAGCAAAAAAAAATTTACTTGTATTTTAGGCCAGATAAAAGTTCACTAGGTCATATATAAGACCATATAATTATGTGAACATTTTTCTTCAGATCTAAATAATAATTCTGAGAGAGCGAACAATTTATTTATTGATTATCTAGTCTAATATTGTTATTAGTTAAGTTTTCTTTGTGTCAGCCTATCTAGCCCATCTATCTCTTCTATATTTTTTCTCCTTTGCCCTTGGCCCAACTTCTCCCACTAAGGCCCAAATCTTTTCAGCCCAACCGATGGCCATCTTCCTCCTCTCATCGTTATAGAAATAATGAACAAAGAGCAACAACCATGGACGCATGTACCTCGATACCTCCCCTCCTCTCCCTCCCCGCATCCACTAACCCCAGAATCGGTTCCCTCCCTTCCTTAACTCCTCTCTTCCCCATTACCTCCACGCTAATGCGCCCTAATGGTCATCAACAGCAACATAAACGTCCGCCATTAACGCCATAACACCGATGAATGCCCCAGACTCATCCAGCATTCCCTCGTTCCTATATAAGTCCTATTGCGTTTCTCATAGTTCCCTCACCCGATTCACCCTCTCTGTAGGAGCTATCTCCCTCTGTACTACGAGGAATTTCTCGCCGGAGTGCGTACAACAGCAGCTGTTCATCGAAGATTCCGTCATTGTCGGGGCATTCCAGGTCCTCTACTTTCTTCCTTTGTTTAGCCCACATCACGGCGCTTCTTTTGAAATTTTAATTCATCCATTTTCATCAGCGGAGCACATTGTACAGGAGCTCTGCATTTGCCGGTCGTAGTGTACAATTCCGGCGACCTCTGACCGTGTGTACAAGAAGAAATCTACAACCACAACTTGTTCAAGTGGTTCACCTCATCGTCCTCTACACCGTCCCGCACGCATCCTTCACCGAAGCACACCGGAGCCGCCTTCTTCCTAGTCTCTGGCGACAAGTCCAGTGAGCACCCAGCTAACCAATCAGAGAGGGCCATTTGGCATCTGGCCAATTGTTTTTTTCTTTTCCCAGTATTTTTTCCAATCTCAGATTCTATACCAATTCTTCTAGTATATCTTTTAATCTATAGATCCGATTTAGTTGATTCCTTTTCCTACGGCTTCATAAAAAATATCCTCTATCCATAGAACCAAACGAAAAATATTTTTGAAAACTTTAAATTTTGAATTCAAACAGATCTCAATACAAACTTCGTTAGGCCGTAACTCGAGTTTCGTAACTCCGTTTTAGGTGATTCTTGTTGAAAATCGAAGCTCGTGACGTGTATTTTCTGTTAAAACCAAAACCATTTATTTTTGTGGAAGTTAAAATTTCTTTCTGTACAGAAACTTTATTTGGTTGTTTTTGAAGTTTTCCGAAGTCTTTTATTTTTTTTTCTTTTTGGATCTTTGCTTGTATGCTTATGTATGTTATTGCTTGCTTACGCTAGATCATCCAGAGTGCGGAGCTTGCTACTACGAATCCTTAGAGTTCAACGATCGTCAGCAAGGCAAGTTCACACTTTGATCATAATTTTCAATACCCAGTTTTTTTACTATGCATTAGTTTAACCCTCAAAGATTGCATGAGTAGGATTGGGAACATGTGGTTATGCCATGTAGTTCATGTGGTAGGAACCTATGACCTTTGATCACCCCGGGAATATTCGTTATGTCATATATTTCTTAGCCATGCTTGTAGACGGGGATTCGTATGAGTGATGCATGAAAGTTGCGAGAGATAATAATTTTGGGACAGCACAAGGTGGCAACTTTAATACACATCTGGGCGGATTGTTTGGGGCACATGGAGAAACCAGTGCTTGTCCAAGGGGAATCCTGGAGTACCCGTGTGATTATCCTAGGTCCGCCACCCAGGCTCAAAGGGATCATAAGATATTTCATGTCTAGAAATTTACATTTGCAGCCACAAGCCATTATGGGCTCTAACATAGTTGAGTAAGTTGTGTGACCTCTTTCCGTGGTAGACTAGCTGATGTAGGGGAAAGTAGGTGTGCCGGCCCGGTCTACCCAGGGTTAAGGGGAAACACTTCTGAAAGGCTATGTCTCGATCTTGCGATCATGGAGGTGGTCGAGTCTTGTGGGGAAAAGTGCACAAACCTCTACAGAGTGTACAAACTAATCAAGATTAGTCGTGTCCCTCGTTATGGACAATTTGAGTATCTAGAAGTGAATTATTCATTGATCTCATCACTCTATTTAATGAAATTATTGGGTTACTAGAATTTTGGGATTGAGTTGGAGGAACCTTCTCAATATTGGCATTTTAACTTAATAGTAATAAAAAAATTATTCCTTTGTTGTAGGGTAAAATTTGCTTTATGCAAAAATTAAACTTAGAGCCTCCACCAGCTAAATTTTCATATAGAGATAGTATTTTTCATTATTATTCTATGGTGTGAAATTGCCAACATATTCCATGTGCTGACCTACACGGCTGCAACGTCTCATGTTGCAGAGTTTTTCGACGAGTATTAAAGGTGCGATAGGTCGTTGTTCTACACTTAGTTTGCCGTGGAGTTTGATGGACTCATTTACCTTCGATGCTTCCGCAGTTATTTTTATTTAGATGGCCAACCTTTGGCCATATTATTGTAATCAATACTCTTTTGAGGACCTCGATGTAATACAATGTGTGCTTGAACTTTGTTAGAATTCCTCGAGTACTGTGTGTGTCAGCATCCTGATCTAGGGATGCCACTTAAGCACAGAGACTTCGATCCATTTGGGTCGGGTCGCTACAAGATGGTATCAGACCAGACACTGACTGTAGGACGCGACCACTAGGAAATGGAAAACCGTAGGAAGAAAACTCTATTTTACGGCTTCTTTATATATCCGTTGGTCTATACTCTTCTCTCTTCATTTCTATCTCTTCTCTACTTCAATTAAATAGTAGTTGAACCCCATCACCAAGTTGCTCAGTTCGATGAGACCATGACCTATGAAGACAACATCAATGAAGAAGAAGAAGCTAGAGTTGACATTGATTTGAGAAGATTTAGTTTAGACCACCACTACCAAGTTGAGTCCAACTAATGATTTGCGGTAGTATGAAGAGATCATATCTCTTGTGGATATGACCTTACCAGTAGGTTTTGCTTGTGTGATGTGATCTATGTGAATTGCTTGATTTGAAGTTTTCTTGCTGTCATAAGCATATGGGTAGTGATTTCTCTCATTAGGCCCTTATTCTATTCTAATTTCTCATCCACTCTAAACCGTACCGGATGCCCGCAAATGATCTGGAGGAAATTAAGAAGCAAATTAAAGAAATGTTGGAGAAACATTATATTCGACTGAGTTCATGACCTTGGGGAGCCCAAGTGCTTCTAGTAGAGAAGAAGGATGGGTCCTTGAGAATGGTTGTAGATCATCGTGCGCTGAATGAAGTGACAATCAAGAACAAGTACCCTCTCCCAATGATCAATGATTTGCTTGACCAGCTACAAGGAGCAAAAGTTTTCTCCAAGATCGATCTTTGATTAGGATATCATCAGCTGAAGATTCGAGAACATGATATACCCGAGACAGCCTTTACCACGAGATATGGGCTTTATGAGTACACGGTCATGTCTTTTGGTTTGACTAACGCCCCTGCCTATTTTATGAGTATGATGAATAAGGTATTCATGGAGTTCTTGGGTAAGTTTGTTGTGGTATTCATTGATGATATATTGATTTACTCGAAGAATGAAGAAGAACACAAGGAACATTTGCGCTTGGTTCTTCAGAAGCTCAGGGAACATCAGCTTTACGCAAAGTTCAGCAAGTGTGAATTCTGGTTAAAGGAAGTCGGATTTCTTGGACATGTTATATCAGGAGAAGGAATAGCCGTAGACCCCTCAAAGGTTGAATTGGTCACCGAATGGAAGGCACCCACCTCAGTCGGAGAGATTCGCAGTTTCCTTGGACTCGCAGCATATTATCGGAGGTTTATTGAAAATTTCTCGAAGATTATGAAGCCCATGACAGAGTTATTGAAGAAAGACACCAAGTTTAATTGGACCGAGGAATGTGAGGCTAGCTTTCAGGAGTTGAAGAAACGTTTGGTTATAGCCCGAGTGCTAATCCTTCCGAATATACGCAAGGATTTCCATGTGTATTGCGACGCTTCATGTTAGGGACTTGTAGGTGTTCTTATGCAAGAAGGAAGAGTTGTTTCATATGCTTCACGTCAGCTTCGACCTCATGAGATGAATTATGCCACACATGATTTGGAGTTAGTAGCCGTAGTGCATGCACTCAAGACCTGGAGACATTCTCTTATCGGAAATGGTTGTGATGTTTACACGGATCATAAGAGTTTGAAATACATCTTCACGCAGAAGGAGTTGAACCTCATGCAGAGAAGATGGTTGGAGCTCATAAAGGATTATGACATGAAATTGCATTATCACCCAGGAAAGGCCAATGTTGTGGCAGATGCATTTAGCCGCAAGAGCTATGTTAATACCCTCACAACAGGAGGATTACCTCAGGAGTTAATTGATGATCTCCGATTGGAGATAGTACCACGAGGTTTTGTTGCCGCAATGGAAATCCAATCCACTTTGTTGGGAAAGATCCGAGAAGCCCAGAAGTTAGACAAAGGTATTGCGTAGAGAAAGGGAAGGGTGAACCAAGGAAAGGCAGAAGGATTTCATGAGGATGAACATGAAACCTTATGGTTTGAGCACCATATTTACGTGCCAAATGACCCAGAGATCAGGAAGTTGATTCTTCAGGAGGCTTATGATTCGCCTTACTCGATACACTCGGGCAACACCAAGATGTATTTGGACTTGAAGGAAAGTTTCTGGTGGACAAGTATGAAGAAGGATATTGCTGAGTATGTCGCAGTATGTGACGTATGTCAGAGGGTTAAGGCAGAGCACTAGAAACCAACAGGATTACTTCAGGCTTTGCCGATACCATATTGGTAGTGGGACAAGCTTGGCATGGACTTCATTACAGGATTACCCAGGACCCGATTAGGCTATGATTCTGTTTGGGTAGTAGTTGATCGCTTGACCAAGGTAGCTCACTTCATCTGTCATGACCGGTTTTTCAATAAAATGTTTATTGAGAAAACCAATCTTTAAATCCCAGTATAGGAAAAGTCATCCTTTCTGGTAGACAAAAGCTTGATAAACAGAGAACCAGTAGCATCAAATATATTATAGGGTTGAGCTGAGGTCCCTCATCAATTTATTACAGACTCACCAATATATTACATATGGGCGGTTGTGACACGGGGGTGGGGTGACATGCTACTAGTTCGAGGGAAAAGTGGTGGTGGATAACTTGACTTCTACTGGCAGTACATCGAGCGTTGAGGTGAGGCTCGATGATTTTATTCGGGATTTGCGGAAGCGGATAATACAATGACCAAGACAGGATCGCATGGGACTGACTGGGACTCCTCTAGGCGTCGGACTCGCTATCAAACTCTTCATCCATGAGATCGCCTTCATCAGCATCTGGCCAAATCAACAAGCCAGGTGAGTACTTGAAAGTACTCGCAAGACAGTTCAGACAAAAGATATAATCAATGAATGCATGAATGCGTCATGAACAAAGTATGATACTCAAATACAACGGTAATATTGCAGAACTTGATGTATCAAAATTTAATAACTGAAAACCGATCGGGTGTCTGGAGCGACGCCTCGAAAGGTAAATAAATAAAAATGCATGCCATAGTCGGGCGTCTTAGCGACACCACATAAAGGGCTTTAAAAAGAAATGCCACAGTCGGACGTCTGAGCGACATCACATAAAGGGCTTTAAAAGAAATACCACAGTCAGACGTCTGAGCGACATCACAGACAGGGCTTTAAAGAAATACCACAGTCGGACGTCTGAGCGACATCACAGACAGGGCTTTAAAAGAAATACCACAATCGGACGTCTGAGTGACATCACAGACAGGGCTTTAAAAGAAATACCACAGTCGGACGTCTGAGCGACATCACAAACAGGGCTTTAAAAGAAATACCACAGTCGGACGTCTGAGCGACATCACAGAAAGGGCTTTGAAAGAAATGCCACAGTCGGACGTCTGAGCGACATCACATAAAGGGCTTTAAAAAGAAATACCATCGTCGAACGTCTGAGCGACATCACAGACAGGGCTTAAAAAGAAATACCACAGTCGGACGTCTGAGTGACATCACAGACAGGGCTTTAATAAAAGCAAATAACAGGTATGCCACCGTCGGACGTCTGAGCGACATCACAGACAGGGCCTTGTAATAAATGTAAATAACGAGATTAGTTCATCCACAAGAATAATCTTTAACCGGATTTATTACACATAAATCCCACCGGAGTTTTTGTCACTTAGGCTGAATACCTGACCAGATAAGATAATTATAGTACTTGAACAAAGTACAAGATAATTGAAAGATTGAGACTCTGCAGAGTTTGGAAGAACTGAACACAGCCAATGGATTTCCGTAGTCACGAAGGACTAGTTCTGTTTACGGTATTTCAGTAGAAACACATTTAACTAGTACACACCCATTTCACCTCACGATGCCAGGAATCACCCTGGACAACGTCCAAGAAAAACTTTGAGACGGGGAGGCCACAACCTCGAATAGCATGGGATCAAATTTCTATACGCGCGCTCTAAGGGGTGCCCCCCTCTCGGTCCCAACCGGAAACACCCATGCCCCCTGACCGGATGACGGGCTTTAATCCAGGGCCATGGAACCCTCATCCCGGCCTCTCCACTTGGTGTGTACCAGGAAAAAGATTTGCAACTTACTATGCCCTATTCCTTTCGGAAAACATGTGACAGTATAGGATGGAATGAATGGGAATGTGAATTGTGTCATGACGACACGGAAGTCAAATAATCTGGCATAAGACTGGCATGCCACAACACTGCCATCTTACCCATCCTCATAGCAACACATGGCTTTGCAAATATGTATCCAACAACATAATGCTTTCCGAAACCTACTTTTCGATTATGTGCATGAGATATATCATGCAAAGTGATGTTCATAAACATGCCGTGACTATACTAAATGCAAACATGCGACAACACTCATCATATCAAGAGTTCAAACATGCTTGCCTGGTTCGGAGTAGTCGGAGTCTAACTGTGCGAAGTTTGCAGCTCCGTCACCTCCTCCGGTATCTACGGTATAAGAAAAAAAATACGCACGCAACGTAAATACCGTGAGTGTACAGAAAAGTGTTCTAAATATTTTTCAAATAAATATGATAAACAACTAGACAAAAATCTAAAGAGAACAGAAAAAGAATTAATCAAAAATACTTTTATGATCAAAAGTTATAAGAGTTTTGGTCCAAGGACCCATCTGTAATGAATCAGAAATCTTCTAGGGGGCTATGCAGAAGAATCCAGAAAAAAGGTTCAGAGAGGAAGCGTATTTGCCAGAGTACGCCTTCTGCAAACGATTTAAAAAAAACAAAAGAGAGGCTGACGGGCGGGTCCCACCCGTCAGGTTTGAAAGTTCAAACAGGGGAGTCGGGGCTCGTCGGCGCCCGAGAGCCGCGGTGGTCGCCGGCGGCGATCCACGGCAAGGCAGGGAGATCGGAGTGTACCTTCCGCATCTGTGGGAGGTGGTGGTGGTCTCCGGCGAGTACCACGTCGGCGGCGATGCTTGCTCCGACGGACGGTGATTCGGGTGGCCGTGGATCTCGCCGGAGAGAGCTGCGGAGGTGGAATTGGTGAGGGGGTTAGAATCGCGATAGTATGAGAAGGTATCTAACGAGGCTAGGGCGCCGGAGATGGCCTTACCGGAGTGAATCACGGTGGGGGCCGAGGCGGAACGGAGTGGCCGGAGTCGGGGAAGGAGAACTCCTCGTGGCTCGTTCAGTGGCTGTGCGGGGTCTGATGGGGTAGAGGAGGTGTGCCGGGGCGAGAGCAGGCTCGGGGTGCTATATATAGCCGCCCCGAGGCGGTTGCCTAGAATGGGGTTCTCCGGCGAGGAGATTACGGCGGCGCTGCGGTTGCACGGGAGGTTTGAGAGGCTGAACATCGTCGTGGGTGTTCCCTGGTTCCGTTTTGGTGCCAACCGCATTGGGATTTGGGGGTTTAGGGGGAGCTCCACAGAACGGGGCGGCGCGGGCCCATCGGCGGCAGGGAGCGCGCTCTGTGCGTGCCGCGCCACGGCGACGGTACTGAATGCGTGCGCTGGCGAGGAAATGGCCACGCGGAGCCACCAGGGGGTTTGGGCGGCACCGAACGGCGTTGTGCCGCCATTCTGCGTCCTGTCGACCGTTACGGCGCTACGGCCGCCGCAAGACACGCCAGCGCAGGCGGGCCAGGGCGCCACCGACGCCAGGAAGGTGCCAAGCACGCGTGTGAGGCTTCGGACAAGCAAGCCAGGCCGTGAGCTACGTGCCAAGCGCACTGTGAGCTCGTGACTGAAGTTACTGATGAAGATCGACACTGAACTTCTGAATTTTACTGAATATGACTGAACTAGTGCATGCAAGGTGTTCGACAGAATGATCCAGGCATGTAGGGATTTTTCCTTGAGCTGGTTTTTGGTGGAGGGGCCTCTCATTGCATCTAGAGGCTGCCTGAATATTTGTGGAATTTTTGGAGAGGTGTAGATATGAATTTCACCAAATTTGGCAAATCTGGTCCAAACTTGCAGTGAGTGCAATTTGAAATATTTGAACAGGAGAAGAGTGGATCAAGATGGTTCTGGGTTGTGGGTACAAAGGACTATCCAGGGGTGTTGAGTTGAGATCAAAAATCAAAAGCATTAAGGCACTTGCTTTGCAATCCACCTAGGCTCAAAAGAAAGGACAAAATTATTTTGGGAGGAGAAATAATTGGAATAAAATCCAAAAATGGATTTTATTAGTTTGGACAGAATGTTTGGGTTGAACCAAAGTGGAAGGAGTGGTTTTGGGAAAATTTCACCATAGGAGGCATGGAAAAATTTAGAAGGGATCAAAACCAAATAAAAGCCCAAAAACCAAAAAGATTTTTATTTTAAAAGAAACTAATCCAAGAAAAGGATTTTTGAGAGGGCAAACTTAGAAGACGGTTTTTAGGAAGGGTTCAAAAGACCTCCTTTCAAACCAAGCAAGGCTCTAACTGAAAACAAAATCACAAATTTTTTGGAGTGTCACAGCACTTACCCCCCTTAGGAAAAATCTCGTCCCCGAGATTTCAGCTGATCCTTAAAGAGGTGTGGGTGCTCTGTCCGAAGAAAATCCTCTCTCTCCCAAGTTGCTTCATTCTCGGTGTGGTTGCTCCACTGAACTCTGAAGAATTTGATGGTTTTCCGTCGGGTCCTCCTCTCAGACTCTTCTAATATTTTTATTGGGTGCTCCCGGTAAGTGAGGTCTGGTTGCACGTCAATATACTCATGTGAAACTTGCTTCTCTGGGTTGCTTATGTATTTTCTCAACTGCGAGATGTGAAACACGTTGAGGATACCGGACAAGTCTCCGGGTAGGTCCAGCTGGTAGGCTACTTTGCCTCGTCGGGCAACTATATGAAATGGTCCGATGAATCTTGGTGCTAGTTTCCCCTTAATCTTGAATCGTTGCAGACCCTTCATAGGAGAAACTCTCAGGTATACCAATTCTCTGGGTTCAAAACTGATTTCCCGATGCTTTCGGTCGTAATAACTCTTTTGCCGACTTTGAGCTGTTTTGAGTCGTTCTCTAATCGTCTTAACTTTCTCCTCGGCCTCCTTGAGCATATCTGGGCCAAATATGTGGCTGTCTCCGGTCTCTGACCAATTTAGCGGGGTACGACATCTTCTCCCATATAGAGCTTCAAAGGGTGCCATTTGCAAGCTGGCTTGATAGCTGTTGTTGTATGCGAATTCTGCATATGGCAAACTTTCTTCCCAGCTGTTCCCGTAGGTGAGGACACAGGCTCTTAGCATGTCTTCTAAGATTTGGTTTACGTGTTCCGTTTGTCCATCAGTCTGGGGATGGTATGTGGTACTGAAGGCTAGTTGGGTTCCCAGTGCCTGTTGTAGTTGATCACAGAATGTAGAGACGAACTGTGAGCCTCTATCGGAGATCATAGTATTAGGGACTCCATGTAGGCAGACGATACGGGCAAGATAAAGTTTGGCTAGTCTCTGAGTGGTGTAAGTTGTTTTTACCGGAATAAAATGTGCCACCTTGGTTAATCTGTCGGTTATGACCCAAATGGCATCGTTTCCGTGTCGTGACCGTGGCAGTCCAATGATAAAGTCCATTCCAATCTCGTCCCATTTCCACTCGGGTATCTTATTTGGCTGTAATAGTCCGACTGGTTTCTGGTGCTCGGCCTTGATACATTGACAAGAGTCACAGCAGGCAATGAACGTGGCTATATCTCTCTTCATACCGTGCCACCAAAAATTTCCCTGAAGGTCTTTGTACATTTTTGTCCCTCCAGGATGGATTGAATACGGAGCTGTGTGACTTTCAGTTAATATCTGCTGTTTGAGGTCCTTGACATTTGGTACGCATAGCCTTTCTCCGTACCACAATATTCCTTGCTCATCTATGTTGAATTCTGAGGCTCTTCCCAAACTCACTTTTCTTTTTATGCCCTCAATGCTGGGGTGTCCGTGCTGGGCTTCCTTGATGCTTTCCATTAGTGTAGGCTGTATTTCTATATTCGACACACTGCCTTCGGTAACCATTATTAGATTGAGTCGGGCAAATTCTTCTTGAAATTCTGGCCTCAATTTCGGTATATTGTCGTCTTCCGTGCTGGGATTTCGACTAAGTGCATCTGCCACAACATTTGCTTTTCCGGGATGATAGTGGATTCCAACATCATAATCCTTCACCAACTCTAACCAGCGTCGTTGCCGTAAATTTAACTCTGGCTGTGTGAAAATATACTTAAGACTCTTGTGGTCTGTGTATATCTCACAACGATTCCCAAGTAGGAAGTGTCTCCATTCCTTGAGTGCATGGATGACCGCTGCTAATTCCAAGTCATGAGTGGGATAATTTTCCTCATGCTTGCGTAGTTGTCTGGAGACATACGCAACTACCTTGCCTTCTTGCATCAATACGCATCCGAGGCCTTTCCTGGATGCGTCACAATATACCTCAAAGTTCTTGTGTATATCTGGCACAATTAGTACTGGTGCCGTTGTTAATTTTCTTTTTAGCTCTTGGAAGCTTTTCTCACATGCTTCTGTCCATTCAAATTTCTTGCCTTTCTTGAGCAATTGTGTCATGGGCTTTGCTATAGTGGAGAATCCTTCAATAAATCTCCGATAATAGCCTGCCATTCCCAAGAAACTCCGTACGTCCGTTACGTTAGCTGGCGGTTTCCAGCCAAGTACGGCCTTGACTTTTTCTGGATCTACTGCAATACCTTCTTGGGTTAGCACGTGGCCCAGAAAACCCACCTGCCTTAGCCAAAATTCACATTTGCTGAATTTGGCGTACAGTTGATGTTTCCTGAGTTCTCCGAGTACAATCCTGAGATGTTCGGCGTGCTCTTCTGGTGTTTTGGAATATATCAGAATATCATCGATGAATACCACAACAAACTTGTCCATATACTTCATAAACACTTTGTTCATGAGGTGAACAAAATATGCGGGGGCGTTGGTTAGCCCAAATGGCATTACTGTGAACTCATACAACCCATATCTGGAGGTGAAAGCGGTCTTGGGAATATCTTCTGTTCGTACTTTTAATTGGTGGTATCCTGATCTCAAATCAATTTTTGAGAAGACTTTGGCCTGTGCGAGCTGATCGAATAAATCATTTATTCGGGGCATTGGGTATTTGTTCTTGATTGTGACCATGTTGAGAGCTCGATAATCAATACACAACCTCATTGTTCCATCCTTCTTCTTGGCAAATAAAATTGGAGAACCCCAAGGTGAGGAGCTGGCTCGTATGTATCCTTTCTCCAATAATTCTTTTATTTGCTTCTTCAACTCTACCAATTCGGATGGTGCCATTCTGTAAGGTTTCTTGTAAATAGGAGTGGTCCCGGGTGCTAGCTCAATGCTGAATTCTATCTCTCGGTCTGGTGGCATGCCTGGTAGTTCTTCTGGAAATACATCTGGAAATTCACATACCACTGGAACCTTGTTCAGCTCAGAAACGTCCACCTTGTTTAATCTAGGTTGCCGAGGTATTTGTCTCTCCTTGGCTGAAACTTTTATTTTCTTCCCTTGATGGTGGGTGAGAATCACGGTACGGTTGAAGCAATCAATAAAACCTTTGTTGGTGGTCAACCAATCCATTCCTAGGATGACATCCAGTCCTTTGCTTTCCAGTACAATAAGGTTGGCGTAAAATTTCAATCCTTCAAATTCAATAACCACACCTTGACAGTAACTCTGGGTCACTTGCTTAATCCCAGGGGACTTGACGATCATTGATTTTTCCAAGGGAAGCATCGAAAAATTATTTTGCAAAGCAAAACTTTTCGAAACGAATGAGTGAGAAGCTCCAGAATCAAACAAAACCATGGCAGGTATTGTGTTGACGGGGTACGTACCGAGTACGATATCTGGGGCGTTCTGTGCTTCCTCTCGGGTCACGTGGTTCAAGTGACCTTTCCGGTGGTTGTTGTTGGGGTTGAAATTGCTTCGCTTTGGTGCTGAATTATTTCCACCATTATTGAGCTTCGGGTTTGAGTTCCTTGGCTTGGGACACTGCTTGGCATAGTGCCCTTCTTCTCCACAAGCATAACAGGTAACGCCTGGGCGATAGGTGAACTCTTTGTCTCTTGCATGGAAATTCTTGGTTGGACGTGAATTATTCGTCGGGGTTTTGTGTGAATCCCCCTTCTGAAATTCCTTCTTGCTTCTGGGATTGCGAGAAAAATTAGTCTGGTCCCTTTTCCGTTTGCGGATATCTTCCAGGCTACGTCGCTCATTTTCCAGGGTAATGGCCTTATCCACCAGTGTTTTAAAATCTGGAAAGGTGTGCACAACTAGCTGGCACTTAAGGGCGGGTGCCAGGCCTTCCAAGAATTTTTCCATCTTCTTGCTCTCGGTCATGCGTTCTTCATTGGCGTAGCGAGACAGCAGTGTGAATTGGCTGTTGTATTCTGACACTGTCATGGCTCTTTGCTTGAGTTCATCAAATTCCTTCTTCTTGATTTTCATGACGCTCTTAGGAATATGTGCCCCACGAAAACCTTCTTTGAAATTTTCCCAGGTGATTTCATTTTCGTTGGGGTGCATGTGCAGGAAGTTTTCCCACCACGATGCAGCTGCACCTGTGAGATAATGTGGTGCATACAGTACTTTTTCACGGTCTGAACACTGTGCGATAATTAATTTTCTCTCCATGTCTCGAAGCCAGTCCTCGGCCTCAAGAGGCTTGTCAGTATGAGAAAATGTTGGAGGACGCGTCTTTTGTAACTCAGATAATTTGGATTGCGGTTGATACTGACCACGGTTACTTCCCATATTGATGAATTGGTTCATCATTTCCTGGTGTTGCTGCTGACTCTGTTCATACAAACGACAAACTTGTGTAAAAGCTGTTTCACTGTCCTGTTGACTTGTCTGACCCTGAGTGAAATTCTGGTTCTGCGGTGTGCCATAATTTTCTTCTGGCTGAGTTGGCATGGAGCGCGTCCAAGGACGAGACATCTTTCACTCTGGGGATATATTTTTGTGAACTCGTAAGACAAGAAGAGAGTCGCAAAAGTCAATAAAATCACACACAAAGAACATTTTTAAACTCCATGGTATTTTTTTGAAACACACGATTGCGCGCGGAGAAGGACTAGTGCATATCTTACACGCGGGCATAATTATACATTACATCACTCAGGATATGCGTACATAATCCTGACATGTTATTTAAACTAGTGCACTCCTCCAGATCCTACATGATGCGCAAACAGGCTACTTCTCACAACCTAAGAACATAAAAACATATTACACAAGTTGATACATCGCATGGCATCTATGCGTACTTAGTCGGAGATGGTGAGGATCTCCCTTGGCCTGCCGAGGGTGAGACGCAGAGACGCTGGGGAATCGACCTCCTCCTCGCTAATAGGTTCCAGACGAGAAACGTTGTGCTGAGCTGATGGAGCAGGTGCCGTAGGCGGAATAACACGAATACGAGTGGGTGGAATAGGTGGGGTAGCTCGTATGGGAGTGGGCGCAACAAGTGGTGCAGAGCGGGCAGGAGCGGGTGCAACAAGTGGTGCAGAGCGGACGGGAGTGGGTGCAATAGCCTTGTTAAATTCCTCTGTGGTAGGCAGACGACGAGTAGAGGCGAGTATGGTAGGTGAGTGAGAGGCTGTGGATGACACAAAAGTCAGTGGTGGAGCGGTGTGCAGGAGTTCCCTCCTGTTAGCAGCACAGCCATGAACTGAGTCCATGCGTGCAGCTACGAGGTCATCCACCATGCAGTCGAATGCTGCCTCCAGGGCTCGGAGGTACTCGACAAGCATCTCAAAGGCTTCGTCTCGCTCTCCTCTGGGGCAAGAGAAAGAGTAGTGACAGGTGTAAGGCACATGGCATGGAAGGTAGCGGTAGCGACGGGTCTTCATTGCAGGAAGAACATCCCGAAGACGGGCTATCGTCTCGCGGGCAGCCATCTGCATAGCATGCCTTTCTGTAGGCATGGCTCTCCCCACGAATCGGAGACGGCGTATTTCAGCATGGCCTCCCCTGAATTGCACCGCGGCCTGGTGCATAGTCAGACTGTCGTTGATCTTGTGTGGATAAAGCGTGAAGACTGGGCGCACGGATGGCCCCATCGCGACCTGAACGATGAAGGAGAGGAGTTTGACGAACCCCTCAGGCACGTTGGCGAACATCTGAGACTCGCAGTCGTTGCCGGCCATCTACAAAAGTAGGCAAAAATTCTGAGTGGTCAGATCATAAATTTTATGCTGACTGTCAGAAAATGACTACAATTGTAAAAACATGAATAACTCTATCATGCTAATAACCAATTAGCGATCACACCTAGTGGCTTCCTACAGTCAGCCTGGCTCTGATTACCAAGTCTGTCACGACCGGTTTTTCAATAAAATGTTTATTGAGAAAACCAATCTTTAAATCCCAGTATAGGAAAAGTCATCCTTTCTGGTAGACAAAAGCTTGATAAACAGAGAACCAGTAGCATCAAATATATTACAGGGTTGAGCTGAGGTGCTCAACAATTTATTACAGACTCGCCAATATATTACATATGGGCGGTTATGACACAGGGGTGGGGTGGCATGCTACTAGCTCGAGGGAAAAGTGGTGGAGGATAACTTGACTTCTACTGGCAGTACATCGAGCGTCGAGGTGAGGCTCGATGAATTTATTCGGGATTGCGGAAGCGGATAATACAATGACCAAGACAGGATCGCACGGGACTGACTGGGACTCCTCTAGGCATCGGACTCGCTATCAAACTCTTCATCCATGAGATCGCCTTCATCAGCATCTGGCCAAATCAACAAGCCAGGTGAGTACTTGAAAGTACTCGCAAGACAGTTCGGACAAAAGATATAATCAATGAATGCATGAATGCGTCATGAACAAAGTATGATACTCAAATACAACGGTAATATTGCAGAACTTGATGTATCAAAATTTAATAACTGAAAACCGATCGGGTGTCTGGAGAGATGCCTCAAAAGGTAAATAAATAAAAATGCATGCCGCAGTCGGGCGTCTTAGCGACACCACATAAAGGGCTTTAAAAAGAAATGCCACAGTCGGACGTCTGAGCGACATCACATAAAGGGCTTTAAAAGAAATACCACAGTCGGATGTCTGAGCGACATCACAGACAGGGCTTTAAAAGAAATACCATAGTCGGATGTCTGAGCGACATCACAGACAGGGCTTTAAAAGAAATACCACAGTCGGACGTCTGAGCGACATCACAGACAAGGCTTTAAAAGAAATACCGCAGTCGGACGTCTGAGCGACATCACAGACAGGGCTTTAAAAGAAATACCACAGTCGGACGTCTGAGTGACATCACAGAAAGGGCTTTAAAAGAAATGCCACAGTCGGACGTCTGAGCGACATCACAAACAGGGCTTTAAAAAGAAATACCACCGTCGGACGTCTGAGCGACATCACAGACAGCGCTTAAAAAGAAATACCACAGTCGGACGTCTGAGCGACATCACAGACAGGGCTTTAACAAAAGCAAATAACAGGTATGCCACCGTCAGACGTCTGAGCGACATCACAGACAGGGCCTTGTAATAAATGTAAATAACGAGATTAGTTCATCCACAAGAATAATCTTTTAACCGGATTTATTACACATAAATCCCACCGGAGTTTTTGTCACTGAGGCTGAATACCTGACCAGATAAGATAATTATAGTACTTGAACAAAGTACAAGATAATTGAAAGATTGAGACTCTGTAGAGTTTGGAAGAACTGAACACAGCCAACGGATTTCCGTAGTCACGAAGGACTATTTCCGTTTATGGTATTTTAGTAGAAACACATTTAACTAGTACACACCCATTTCACCTCACGATGCCAGGAATCACCCTGGACAACGTCCAAGAAAAACTTTGAGACGGGGAGGCCACAACCTCGAATAGCATGGGATCAAATTTCTATACGCGCGCTCTAAGGGGTGCCCCCCTCTCGGTCCCAACCGGAAACACCCATGCCCCCTGACCGGATGACGGGCTTTAATCCAGGGCCATGGAACCCTCATCCCGGCCTCTCCACTTGGTGTGTACCAGGAAAACGATTTGCAACTTACTATGCCATATTCCTTTCGGAAAACATGTGACAGTATAGGATGGAATGAATGGGAATGTGAATTGTGTCATGACGACACGGAAGTCAAATAATCTGGCATAAGACTGGCATGTCACAACACTGCCATCTTACCCATCCTCATACCAACACATGGCTTTGCAAATATGTATCCAACAACATAATGCTTTCCGAAACCTACTTTCCGATTATGTGCATGAGATATATCATGCAAAGTGATGTTCATAAACATGCCATGACTATACTAAAATGCAAACATGCAACAACACTCATCATATCAAGAGTTCAAACATGCTTGCCTGGTTCGGAGTAGTCGGAGTCTAACTGTGCGAAGTTTGCAGCTCCGTCACCTCCTCCGGTATCTACGGTATAAGAAAAAAATACGCACGCAACGTAAATACCGTGAGTGTACAGAAAAGTGTTCCAAATATTTTTCAAATAAATATGATAAAAAACTAGACAAAAATCTAAAGATAACAGAAAAAGAATTAATCAAAAATACTTTTCTGATCAAAAGTTATAAGAGTTTTGGTCCAAGGACCCATCTGTAATGAAACAGAAATCTTCCAGGGGGCTATGCAGAAGAATCCAGAAAAAACGGTTCAGAGAGGAAGCGTATTTGCCAGAGTACGCCTTCTGCAAACAATTTAAAAAAACAACAGAGAGGCTGACAGGCGGGTCCCACCCGTCAGGTTTGAAAGTTCAAACAGGGGAGTCGGGGCTCGTCGGCGCCCGAGAGCCGCGGTGGTCGCCGGCGGCGATCCACGGCAAGGCAGGGAGATCGGAGTGTACCTCCGTGATCAGGGCGCCATTCCGCGTCTGTGGGAGGTGGTGGTGGTCGCCGGCGAGTACCACGTCGGCGGCGATGCTTGCTCCGGCGGACGGTGATTCGGGTGGCCGTGGATCTCGCCGGAGAGAGCTGCGGAGGTGGAATTGGTGAGGGGGTTAGACTCGCGATAGTATGAGAAGGTATCTGACGAGGCTAGGGTGCCGGAGATGGCCTTACCGGAGTGAATCACGGTGGGGGCCGAGGCGGAACGGAGTGGCCGGAGTCGGGGAAGGAGAACTCCTCGTGGCTCGTTCAGTGGCTGTGCGGGGTCTGATGGGGTAGAGGAGGTGTGCCGGGGCGAGAGCAGGCTCGGGGTGCTATATATAGCCGCCCCGAGGCGGTTGCCGAGAACGGGGTTCTCCGGCGAGGTGATTACGGCGGCGCTGCGGTTGCACAGGAGGTTTCAGAGGCTGAACATCGCCGTGGGTGTTCCATGGTTCCGTTTTGGTGCTAACCGCATCGGTATTTCGGGGTTTAGGGGGAGCTCGACGGAACGGGGCGGTGCGGGCCCATCGGCAGCAGGGAGCGCGCTCTGTGCGTGCCGCGCCACGGCGACAGAGCTGCATGCGTGCGCTAGCGAGGAAATGGCCACGCGGAGCCACCAAGGGGTTTGGGCGGCGCCAAATGGCATTGTGCCGCCGTTCTGCATCCTGTCGGCCGCTACGGCGCTACGGCCGCCGCAAGACACGCCGGCGCAAGCGGGCCAGGGCGCCACCGACGCCAGGAAGGTGCCAAGCGCGCGTGTGAGGCTTCGTACAAGCAAGCCAGGCTGTGAGCTACGTGCCAAGCGCACTGTGAGCTCATGACTGAAGTTACTGACGAAGATCGACACTGAACTTCTGAGTTTTACTGAATATGACTGAAACAGTGCATGCAAGGTGTTCGACAGAATGATTCAGTTATGTAGGGATTTTTCCTTGAGCTGGTTTTTGGTGGAGGGGCCTCTCATTGCATCTAGAGGCTGCCTGAATATTTGTGGAATTTTTGGAGAGGTGTAGATATGAATTTCACCAAATTTGGCAAATCTGGTCCAAACTTGCAGTGAGTGCAATTTGAAATATTTGAACAGGAGAAGAGTGGATCAAGATGGTTCTGGGTTGTGGATACAAAGGACTATCCAGGGGTGTTGAGTTGAGATCAAAAATCAAAAGCATTAAGGCACTTGCTTTGCAATCCACCTAGGCTCAAAAGAAAGGACAGAATTATTTCGGGAGGAGAAATAATTGGAATAAAATCCAAAAATGGATTTTATTAGTTTGGACAAAATGTTTGGGTTGAACCAAAGTGGAAGGAGTGGTTTTGGGAAAATTTCACCATCGGAGGCATGGAAAAATTTAGAAGGGATCAAAACCAAATAAAATCCCAAAAACCAAAAAGGTTTTTATTTTAAAAGAAACTAAATCCAAGAAAAGGATTTTTGAGGGGGCAAACTTAGAAGACGGTTTTTAGGAAGGGTTCAAAAGACCTCCTTTCAAACCAAGCAAGGCTCTAACTGAAAACGAAATCACAAAATTTTTGGAGTGTCACATCATCCCCGTGAAAACCACATATACAAGTGCTAAGTTGGACAAGATATACATGACCAGGATCGTATGTCTGCATGGAGTTAAAAGGACCATTGTATCAGGTAGAGGAACACAATTTACCTCAAAATTTTGGCATCAGTTACACGAAACTTTAGGTACCAGGCTAGAGTTCAGTACAACTTTTCATCCGCAGACAGAAGGGCAAACCGAGAGAGTCAACGAGATTCTGAAGGACATGTTGAGAGCTTGTGCGCTAGATTATGGATCTAGTTGGGATGATAATTTGCCATACACAGAATTCTCATATAACAACAGCTATCAAGCTAGTCTGGAGATGGCCCCTTTTGAAGCTTTGTATGGAAGGAGGTGCAGGACACCATTGATGTGGGATGAAGTTGGAGACTCTAAATTATTTGGACTAGATTTAATTAGAGATTCAAAGGAGAAAGTCAAGATGAAACACGACAGACTCAAGGTAGCCCAATCCAGACAGAAGAGTTATGCCGATACTAAACGCAAGGAGGTAACCTATGAAGTCGGAGATAGAGCATATCTGCGTGTGTCACCACTTCGAGGAGTTAAATGATTTGGAGTCAAAGGATAGTTAGCACCATGATTTGTGGGGGCGTACAGAGTTTTAGAATGCATGGGTGAAGTTTCCAACAAGTTGGAATTACCCGAAGCCTTGTCAGGAGTTCATGATGTGTTTCACATTTCCTAGTTGAAGAAGTGCCATGCAAAGATGGCCGATATCTTTGAGAGATACAGTGCCACCGGAGGCCATACAGTTGGATAGTGATCAGACATATGAGGATAAGCCCATCAAGATTCTCGAAACTGCAAGTAGGGTTACCCGCAACAAGGTCATCAAGTTTTGCAAGGTTCAATGGAGTCATCATACTGAGGAAGAAGCCACTTGGGAACGAGAATAAGATCTCCGACAGGACCACCCACATCTTTTTGCTAGCCAACCCGAATCTCGAGGGCGAGATTCATCTTAAGGCGGGTAGGTTTGTAACATTCCAATTTTCAATTTGGATGTTTATAAATAGATCATTCATATGCATCCATGATTTATGCATTTTTGCCTCCATTTGTTTTATTTAAATTTTAATCCAAGGAACTTTGAGCAACTCAAGGACCAAAAGAGAGAGTTGGAAGTTTCTCTAAAACTATTTTTGAAAATGTTGAAGTTGAGAATTTGGATCAATTTTGGTTTCATCAAAATTCATTTCCATTATATCAAAAATAAAATAAAGGGAAAAGATAAAATGACTTCTTCGAAATCACAAGGAAAATATTGGAATTTGAATTTGGAATCAAAATATATTTGTTGGGGTTTATTTGCAATTTATTTTATTAGTTTAGCAAAAATGTTTTTTACGTGCATTTTAGGCCAGATAAAAGTTCACTAGGTAATATATAATACCATATAATTATGTGATCATTTTTCTTCAAATCTAAATAATAATTCTGAGAGAGCGAACAATTTATTTATTGATTATCTAGTCTAATATTATTATTAGTTAAATTTTCTCTCTGTCAGCCTATCTAGCCCATCTATCTCTTCTATATTTTTTTCTCCTTTTCCCTTGGCCCAACTTCTCCCACTAAGCCCAAATCTTTTCATCCCAACCGATGGCCTTCTTCCTCCTCTCATCGTTACAGAAACAATGAACAGAGAGCAACAACCATGGACGCCTGTACCTCGATCCCTCCCCTCCTCTCCCTCCCCGCACCCACTAACCCCAGAATAGGTTCCCTCCCTTCCTTAACTCCTATCTTCCCCATTAGCTCTATGCTAATGCACCCTAATGGTCATCAATAGCAACAGAAACGTTCGCCATTAACGCCATAACGCCGATGAACGCCCCGGACTCCTCCAGCCTTCCCTCGTTCCTATATAAGATTGCATTTCACATAGTTCCCTCACCCGATTCGCCCTCTCTGTAGGAGCTATCTCCCTCTGTACCGCGAGGAATTTCTCGCTGGAGTGCATACAACAACAGCTGTTCGTCGAAGATTCCGTCATTGTCGGGGCATTCCAGGTCCTCTACTTTCTTCCTTTGTTTAGCCCACATCACGGTGCTTCTTTTGAAATTTAAATCCATCCATTTTCATCACCGGAGCGCATTGTACAGGAGCTCTGCATTTGCCGGTCGTAGTGTACAATTCTGGTGACCTCTCACCGTGTGTACAAGAAGAAATCTACAACCACAACTTGTTCAAGTGGTTCACCTCATCGTCCTGTACACCGCCCCGCACGCATCCTTCGCCGAAGCACATTGGAGACGCCTTCTTCCTCGTCTCCAGCGACAAGTCCGGTGAGCACCCAGCCAGCCAATCAGAGAGCGCCATTTGGCATCTAGACAATTTTTTTTCTCTTTTCCAGTATTTTTTCCAATCTCAGATTCTATACCAATTCTTGTTTCTAGTATATCTTTTAGTCTATAGATCCGATTTAGTTGATTCCTTTTCCTACTACTTCACAAAAGTATCCTCTATCCAGAGAACCAAATGAAAAATATTTTTGAAAACTTTAAATTTTGAATTCAAACAGATCTGAATTCAAACTTCGTTAGGCCGTAACTCGAGTTTTGTAACTCTTTTTAGGCGATTCTTGTTGAAAATCGAAGCTCGTGACGTGTATTTTCTGTTAAAACCAAAACCATTTATTTTTGTTGAAGTTAAAATTTCATTCTGTACATAAACTTTATTTGGTTGTTTTTGAAGTTTTCCGAAGTCTTTTATTTGTTTTTCTTTCTGGATCTTTGCTTGTATGCTTATGTATGCTATTGCTTGCTTATGCTAGATCATCCAGAGTGCGAAGCTTGCTACTACGAATCTTTAGAGTTCAACGATCGTCAGCAAGGCAAGTTCACACTTTGATCATAATTTTCAATACCTAGTTTTTTTTACTGTGCATTCGTTTAACCCTCAAAGATTGCATGAGTAGGATTGGAAACATGTGGTTATGCCATGTAGTTCATGTGGTAGGAACCTATGACCTTTGATCACTCCGGGAATATTCGTTTATGTCATATATTTCTTAGCCATGCTTGTAGACGGGGATTGGTATGAGTGATCCATGCAAGTTGCGAGAGATAATAATTTTGGGATAACATAAGGTGGCAACTTTAATGCACATTTGGGTGGATTGTTTGGGGCACCTGGAGAAACCAGTGCTTGCCCAAAGGGAATCCCGGAGTACCCGTGTGATTACCCTAGGTCCGCCACCCAGGCTCAAAGGGATCATAAGATATTTCATGCCTAGAAACTTTGGTGTGCAGCCACAAGCCATTATGGGCTCTGGCATAGTTGAGTAAGTTGTGTGACCTCTTTCCGTGGTAGACTAGCTGATGTAAGGGAAAGTAGGTGTACCAGTCTACCCAGAGTTAAGAGGAAGCACTTCTGAAAGGCTATGTCTCGATCTTCCGATCATGGAGGTGGTCGAGTCTTGTGGGGAAAAGTGCACAAACCTCTGCAGAGTGTACAAAGTAATCATGATTTGTCATGTCCCTGGTTATGGACAACTTGAGTATCTAGAAGTGAATTATTGGTTGATCTCATCACTCTATTTAATGAAATTATGTAGCGACCAGACCTCAGACGGTCTGATCTCTGTGCATGAGTGTCATTCCTGGATCAGTAATGCTGACACGCACAGTACTTGAAGGATTTATAACAGAGTAGCAATCACACACTTATTACATTGAATGTCTCCAAAGAGAGCTTATTACAATAAATATGGCTTAAGGCCATCTAATAACGATAACAACGGAAGGCTTGGATGATAAGGGAGTCCATCAACTCCAACGGCATCACTGAGTATAGGACCACGATCCTAAGGCAATCTTACGTGTCGTCTGAAAAGTCCGCAACATGAACGTTGCAGCCCGAAAACGGGTCAGCACATGGAATATGCTGGCAAAGTAACACATAGAGAATAATGAAGAATAAAGCTATACTACATGCATATATGGCCGGTGGAAAGCTCTATGGTTACAAGTTTTCCATAAAGCCAGTTTTCCCTACTGCAAAGGAATAAATTTATTTAACTATCAAGGTAGTTGTTAAACATTTTGAATGGTTGACAGCATTCTCAATCCCAATTAAGCATCATCATTAAAACCCAACAATATTAATTAAAGTAACATGATGAGATTCACATGATAATCCAAGTACTAGATACTCAAGATGTCCATGACCGGGGACACGGCTAATCATGATTAGTTTATACACTCTGCAGAGGTTTGTGCACATTTCCCCACAAGACTCGATATCCTCCGTTGGTTTTCTCGCACTGGATGGTGTTTGAGAAACGGATGACTGAGACATAGTCATTCAGAAGCGCTAGAACCTTACAATTGGGTAGACCCGTACACGTACTTTCCCCTACATCTACTAGTCTACCACTGTAAGAGTTCGCACGACTTAATCAACTATGCTAGAGCCCATAATAGCAAGTGGCTGCACACGGAATTTCTAGCATGAATAATCTTATGATCCCTTTGAGCCTGGGTGGCGGTCCAAAAACAAACAGGCAATCCTGGAATACCCAGGTACCTCAATCCACCCAGATGTGTATTAAAGTTGCCACCTTAAAAAAACCATTAATTAACAATCTCACATTTGTCATGGAAAATTCACTCACCCAATCCACGTCTACTAGCATAGCTTGGCATAATAAGAAAACGTAGAAGTAACTCCCAAGGGTTTGATAATAAAACAGGTATAGGTACTACCTCATCTACTTCCCAGAACCCACATATTAATCAGATCCTAATCATCCAATTGTTTGAGGTTTGATCTAATGCATAAAAACTGGGTAGTAAAGGGGATATGATCAAAGTGTTACTTGCCTTGCTGATGATCCGTGAAACCTAGGGATTCGAAGTAGCAAGCGGCGCAATCCGGGTACTCTATCGCAAGCAAGCAAACAAACAAGCATACAATAAGTACTCATCTAATGCACAGGTAAAACTCAATTAAAAGATCTAACCAGAAAGTTCAACTTAAGAACTCCGGTTTGCCAAAAGAATCAAATCAAACAAAGAGGCAAAACCCAAACTGCGAAAGAAACAAGCTTCGTTTACTAATCTGGACCTAAGGCAAATTTTACAGAAGCAAAAACTTTTTTGAGTAGATTAAACGGAAAGAGGGTTTCGAGACGAAACTCTAGGTGTTTGAATCGCCTGATTCCGATAAACGATCGAAAAGTTAAACTAAAACGAAAATTGGATCAGAAATCGCGATCAGAAAATCGCGGAATAAATCCAAGAAAAAGAAAAACGACGAACAGATTATCGAACGAACGTTATCTGAATCTAAACGATGAACGCGTTCGTTAAAACGAACGAACGAGCGAACGCTCGCTAAATAAATAAACCGAAAGAAAAACCGATCTAATAATAAAAAATCTAGGGTTTTTCTTAAAAAACCGGAGTGGTTTTTTTCAAAAAGAAAAAAGGCATCGGCGGCGGTGGCGGTACCTCCGGCGGGGTCCTCCGGCGAGGCGGGGCGGCTCCGGCGGGGTTGGCTAGGGGCGGTGGGGCTCAGACGGCGGCGGCTGCAGGCGTCGGCGTCGGCGGCACGGCGCGGTGGGGCGGGTCGGCTCCGGCGGCGGGGTGTGCGGCGGCGGCGGCTGCGGCTTGGGGCTCCAGGGGGGCCCCGGGGTGGGTATTTAAAGGTGAGGGGGGGGGGGAAGGCGTCGGCTCGGAATCTCCCGAGTCCGGCGGCGGCACGGCGGGGAAGGCGGTGGCGCGGGCGGGCCGACCTGGCTCGGCTGGGCTTTGGCCCAGTCGGGCGCGGGAGTTTTTTTTTAAAATAATTTCGCCGAACCGAAAAAAAAATCTAGAAAATTAAATAAAAATCTAAAAATACCAAAATAAATTTTCATCGCCCAAATAAAATATTTAGAGCAAGATGAACATTTTTTTGGCCCTGAAATGCATTTTTGAAAATCGTGCAATTTTTCCTAAATTCAAATAAAATAGCAAAAACACCAAAATAAAACTTATTTGATTTTTTTATTAAATCCTCATCATTTCTTTATTTTGGGAAAGTCATTTTATTCCCTCTCTTTTATTTTTGTGATTGAAATAATTGAAGATAAAATAAATAAAATCAATTGATCCTATTTTCAAAATTTGAGGAACTCAAATATGAAAATAACGAAATCCCCAACTCTCTGTGTGGGTCCTTGAGTTGCGTAGAATTTCTAGGATCGAGGCAAAATGCAATAAATATGATATGCAAGATGATATATTTGTATAACATTCCAAATTGAAAATTTGGGATGTTACAAACCTACCCCCCTTAAGATGAATCTCGCCCTCGAGATTCGGGTTGGCTAGAAAATAGGTGAGGGTGGTCCTTCAACAAATCTTCCTCTTGTTCCCAGGTGGCTTCATCCTCGGTGTGGTGGCTCCACTGAACTTTACAGAACTTGATGACTTTACTGCGGGTGACTCAGCTGGCATAATCAAGAATTTTAACTGGTTTCTCCTCATAGGTTTAATCACTGTCCAACTGAATCGCCTCCAGTGGCACTGTATCTCTCAGCGATATATCAGCCATCTCTGCGTGGCACTTCTTCAATTGGGAAACGTGGAACACATCATGAACTCCTGACAATCCCTCAGGCAATTCCAACTCGTAGGCAACTTCTCCCATACGTTCCAAAACTTTGTATGGTCCAACAAAACGTGGCACTAACTTTCCCTTAACACCAAAATGCTTAACTCCTCGTAATGGCGATACTCGTAGATAGACTCTATCTCCGACTTCATAAGCTGTCTCCTTGCGTTTTGCATCTGCGTATCTTTTCTGCCTGGACTGAGCTACCTTGAGCCTGTCGCGAATCAACTTCACTTTCCGTTCAGACTCCTTAATTAAATCTGGTCCAAACAACTGACGGTCTCCAACTTCGTCCCAAGACAACGGGGTTCTGCACCTCCTTCCATATAAGGCTTTGAGAGGGGCCATCTTCAAACTGGATTGATAATTGTTGTTGTAAGAAAACTCAGCATATGGCAAATTGTCGTCCCAACTTGATCCATAATCTAGGGCGCAAGCTCTTAGCATATCTTCCAAAATCTGATTAACTCTCTCCGTCTGTCCATCTGTCTGCGGATGAAAAGCTATGCTGACTCTAATCTGGTACCCAAAGTTTCATGCAACTGATTCCAGAACTTTGAGGTAAACTGGGTTCCTCTATCTGATACAATGCTCCTTGGAACTCCATGCAGACATACAATCCTGGTCATATATATCTTGTCCAACTTAGCACTGGTGTAAGTGGTCTTCACTGGAATGAAATGTGCTACCTTTGTCAAACGATCGACTACAACCCAAATCGAGTCATAGCCTGAACGAGTCCTTGGTAATCCTGTGATAAAATCCATGCCTAACTTATCCGACTTCCATTCGGGTATCAGTAATGGTTGCAACAATCCTGCTGGCTTCTGATGCTCTGCCTTTACTCTCTGACATACATCACAAACTGCTACATACTCCGCAATATCCTTCTTCATTCCGGTCCACCAGAAGGTCTCCTTCAAATCCAAATACATCTTGGTATTTCCTGGGTGAATCAAATACGGTGAATCATGAGCCTCTTGCAAAATCAACTTCTAGATCTCTGGGTTATTTGGCACATAAACACGGTCTTCAAACCACAAAGTATCATGCTCATCCTCACGGAATCCCTTGGCTTTTCCTTTGCTCAACTTCTCCTTTATCTCACCAATTTCCTTATCGGTCTTTTGTGCTTCTCTGATCTTATCCATCAGGGTCGACTGAATCTCCAATACTGCTACATAGCCTCTTGGAACTATCTCCAAACATAGTCCGTAAAAGCCCTCGGCTAACTCCTTGGGCAGTCCTGCGGTCATGAGTGTATTGACATGGCTCTTACGGCTCAACGCATCAGCTACTACATTAGCCTTCCCAGGGTGATACTGCAATCTCATATCATAATCTTTGATGAGCTCCAACCATCTCCTTTGTCTAAGGTTCAACTCCTTCTGCGTGAAAATGTACTTAAAACTCTTGTGATCGGTGTACACTCCACAATGATTTCCGATTAGAAAATGTCTCCATGTTTTCAAAGCATGCACTACGGCTGCTAACTCCAAATCATGTGTGGCATAATTCAACTCATGAGGTTTAAGCTGTCGTGAAGCATACGAAACAACTCTCCCCTCTTGTATAAGCACTGCTCCGAGTCCTCGACGTGAAGCATCGCAATACACCTCGTAATCCTTGGTCTGATCTGGCAGGATCAACACTGGTGAGGTAACCAAATGTTCCTTCAACTCCTGGAAACTGGCCTCACACTCCTCAGTCCATTTGAACTTGTTATTCTTCTTCAGCAATTCCGTCATAGGTTTTGCAATCTTTGAGAAGTTCTCAATAAATCTCCGGTAATATCCTGCCAGTCCAAGAAAACTCCTGATCTCTCCAACTGTCGTTGGGGCTACACAATTTGTCACGGTGACAACCTTGGTGGGGTCTACTGCTATTCCTTGTCCGGATATAACATGTTCGAGGAATCCAACTTCCTTCAACCAAAACTCACATTTGCTGAACTTGGCATATAACTGGTGTTCTCTGAGCTTCTCCAATACCAAACGCAAATGCTCCTTGTGCTCTTCTCCATTCTTTGAGTAGATTAAAATATCATCAATGAATACCACGACGAACTTATCCAGGAACTCCATAAATACTTTGTTCATCATGTTCATGAAATAGGCAGGTGCATTAGTCAGACCAAATGACATAACGGTGTACTCGTACAGCCCATACCTGGTGGTAAAAGCCGTCTTAGGTATATCCTGCTCTCGAATCTTCAACTGATGGTATCCTGATCGCAAATCAATCTTGGAAAATACCTCAGCTCCTTGTAAGCGGTCAAACAGATCATTGATCATCGGAAGTGGGTACTTATTCTTGATGGTTACTGCATTCAATCCTCGATAATCAACAACCATCCTCAAAGATCCATCCTTCTTCTCCACTAGAAGTACTGGTGATCCCCAAGGCGAAGAACTTGGGTGAATATAACCTTTATCCAGTAACTCCTTAATCTGACTCTTAATCTCCATCAAATCTTTTGCTGGCATCCTGTATGGTCTCATGGATATCGGCCCTGTGTCTGGCAAAAGTTCAATCAAAAACTCGATGTCTCCATCTGGTGGCATGCCTGGAAAATCTTCCGAAAATACATCAGGAAAATCCTTCACCACTGGTACTTCCTCCTGCACAACTCCTGATAAGGAATTTACGTGCATCCTCTTCAGCTCATGCCTCGATACATACTTGATCCTTCTTCCTTCTGGGCTAGTAAGCAAAATCGACTTACTGGCGCAATCGATGTTTCCACCATACATCGATAACCAATCCATACCCAGAATTACATCCAAACCTTTAGATTCCAAAATGATTAAATCTGAGGGGAAAACATGTTTGCCTATACTTAACGACACTTAATAACATCCTCGACTGGCCATATGCACTGCTCCTATTACTGCATCTGGCTGAGCTTCAACCTCCTCCACGCTAACGTGGTTTACCTGTCCCCTGTTGAAAGGGTTCGGCTTCTTCCCTGAGCTTCCATTTCCATTTCCGTTCTAGCCTTCAGGGCATTCATTGGCGTAATGTCTGGTCTTCTGACACTTAAAGCAAATGACTTGACTCAGGTCTCTCTTGGCTAGGGTTGATGGGTTGGTATGGTTCTGGCCGTTGCTTCCTCCATTCCCATTACCATTCTTGGGACCATTGTGATTGTGCGAACTACTTCCTCCATGGGTATGCTAAAATTGTCCTCCAGACTTCGGAGTAAATTGTGGCTTCTGATGAGCTCCAGAATTGTGCTTCCCTTGTCCATAATTTCTCTTGCGGTTCTCAATCTGCTGCTGCTTCCCTTCAATCATGAGAGCTCTATCTACCAACTCCTTGTAGTTGTTGAAACTTGCTACCATCAACTGCATACTCAGCTCGTGATTCAGTCCTTCCAGAAACTTCTCTTGCTTAGCTGCATCTGTAGCAATGTCATCTAGGGTATAACGTGCTAGCTTACTAAAGTCATTCACATACTGGCCAACTGTACGTCCTCCCTGGCGTAAGTTGCAAAACTCACGCTTCTTCATGGCCATAGCTCCTACTGAAACATCGGCAGTACGAAAAGCCTGCTGAAAATGATCCCATGTGACAGTGTCTACTGGATAGGTGGCTGTGAAATTGTCCCACCATGATGCTGCGGGACCATCAAGCTGATGTGCGGCAAATCGCACCTCCTCCGCATCTATGCATCCTGCAGTGGTCAACTCCCTGGTTGCCTTACAAAGCCAATCATCTGCAACAATCGGCTCGGTGCTACTAGAAAACACCGACGGATTTAGCCTAAGGAAATGGGTTAAGTGATCAACAGGTGGTGGTGGTGGTGGATTGTTGTTATTGTTGTTCCCCTGATTCTGATTCTGGACTAGTATCTGCATCAATGCATTCTGCTGCTGGATCAACTGGGTGAGCTCCGGTGGGAATCCATTGTCACGTCTCGGAGGCATCTGAGGGTCTAGAAAGGATGAGAATATAGAACAGAATGAGGTCTAGAGGGAAAACACTACCCATATGCACATGAGACAATTTTCAATCAAAACACTTCATTCAAACAAGCAAGGGCATACAACGATCTATCTATCGTTACAAAGGTGCTTGGACTATACTAGATACATGGGGGAAATACTACTACTGTTATGGTGGTCGACTAGAAAAACTGCTCCGATGAAGACTCCATGATATCTGCTCCAGCTTCATCAACATAATCATCATCACTATCATCTGGATCCAAGTCGGTGTCGTCAATGATGATGTAGTTCTCTGGACAAGTGAAATCTTCATCTTCTCCTTCTGTCGCGGGGAATCCCATAAATACTTTCAGCTTCTTCTTCAGATCATTGCTCTTCTCCACTAGTGTTGCTATTTCCTCCTCATATCCATCGCGTGTAGACTTGAGTTCTTCCTCCAGCTCCGTGATTTTGGTCATGGCCTTCTTTAGATCCATCATGCCTGCGCACATCTGGTTCTCATGGCGTCGAATGTGCTGGTTTAACTCCTGGATGAAAGCTGCAATTGATCGGTCCTTTCGGGTGCTGATCATCTCCCATTTTTCATCTCGGCGCCCACAAATCTGGTAGATAGTATCCTTAAGCTCCTTGTGGTAAACTTCTCCAATACGTCCCATGGTAATGTGGGCTGCCAAGCTCTTTTCTAGACTCCAGGTTGGTGCATCAAAGGAAAACTCTATGGGCTCAGTGACAGGCATGAACGTCCTTCCTGGAACTTGAAGTTGAATCATCCAGCGCTCCTCTTTAGGGAAAGTGGCGTTGTAGGTCCCGATGAAGCTTGGTACTCCGATCTTCAGGTACTTGGTGACTTCCTTCAGGTGTCGTCCAAAGGGTGTATCTTCATCCGGTTGCATGAACTTGTTCCTTGCATCCGCCATCCTAAAAGAGAGTAGAAAAGATGAGGAGTTGGAAACGAGAAGAGAGAGTAGTGATCTAGGGCTTTGGCTTAGTGGTCATCTCCTATAGTCAGCGTGTGCTCTGATACCATCTTGTAGCGACCAGACCTTAGACGGTATGATCTCTGTGCATGAGTGTCATCCCTGGATCAGTAATGCTGACACGCACAATACTTGAAGGATTTATAACAGAGTAGCAATCACACAATTATTACATCGAATGTCTCCAAAGAGATCTTATTACAATAAATATGGCTTATGGCCATCTAATAACGATAACAGCGGAAGGCTTGGAAGATAAGTGAGTCCATCAACTCCAACGGCATGACTGAGTATAGGACCATGATCCTAAGGCAATCTTACTCGTCGTCTGAAAAGTCTGCAACATGAACGTTGCAGCCTGAAAACGGGTCAGCACATGGAATATGCTGGCAAAGTAACACATAGAGAGTAATGAAGAATAAAGCTATACTACATGCATATATGGCTGGTGGAAAGCTCTATGGTTATAGTTTTTGCATAAAGCCAGTTTTACCCTACTGTAAAGGAATAAATTTATTTAACTATCATGGTAGTTGTTAAACATTGAGAATGGTTGACAGCATTCTCAATCCCAATTAAGCATCATCATTAAAACCCAACAATATTAATTAAAGTAACATGATGAGATTAACATGATAATCCAAGTAATAGATAGTCAAGATGTCCATGACCGGGGACACGGCTAATCATGATTAGTTTATACACTTTGCAGAGGTTTGTGCACTTTTACCCACAAGACTCGATCTCCTCCGTTGGTTTTCTCGCACTGCATGGTGTTTGAGAAACGGATGACCGAGACATAGTCTTTTAGAAGCGCTAGCACCTTACGATTGGGTAGAACCGTACACCTACTTTCCCCTACATCTGCTAGTCTACCACTGTAAGACTATGCTAGAGCCCATAATAGCAAGTGGCTGCACACGGAAGTTTCTAGCATGAATAATCTTATGATCCCTTTGAGCCTGGTTGGCGGTCCAAAAACAAACAGGCAATCCTGGAATACCCAGGTACCTCAATCCACCCAGATGTGTATTAAAGTTGCCACCTTAAATAAACCATTAATTAACAATCTCACATCTGTTATGGACAATTCACTCACCCAATCCACATCTACTAGCATAGCTTGGCATAATAAGCAAATGTAGAAGTAACTCCCAAGGGTTTGATAATAAAACAGGTATAGGTACTACCTCATCTACTTCCCAGAACCCACATATTAATCAGATCCTAATCATGCAATTGTTTGAGGTTTGATCTAATGCATAAAAACTGGGTAGTAAAGGGGTATGATCAAAGTGTTACTTGCCTTGCAGATGATCCGTGAAACCTAGTGATTCGAAGTAGCAAGCTGCGCAATCCGGGTACTCTATCGCAAGCAAACAAACAAACAAGCATACAATAAGTACTCATCTAATGCATAGGTAAAACTCAAATAAAAGATCTAACCAGAAAGTTCAACTTAAGAACTCCGGTTTGCAAAAAGAATCAAATCAAACAAAGAGGCAAAATCCAAACTGCGAAAGTAACAAGCTTCGTTTACTAATCTGGACCTAAGTCAAATTTTACCGAAGCAAAAACTTGTTTGAGTAGATTAAACGGAAAGAGGGTTTCGAGACGAAACTCTAGGCGTTTGAATCGCCTGATTCCGATAAACGAGCGAAAAGTTAAACTAAAATGAAAATCGGATCAGAAATCGCGATCAGAAAATCGTGGAATAAATCCGAGAAAAAGAAAAACGACGAACAGATTATCTGTAACATCCCAATTTTCAATTTGGATGTTTATAAATAGATCATTCATAAGCATCCATGATTTATGCAAGGAACTTTGAGCAACTCAAGGACCAAAAGAGAGAGTTGGAAGTTTCCCTAAAACCCACTTTTGAAATTTCAAAATTTGCAATTTGGATCAAATTTGGTTTCACCAAAAAAAATCCATTTCCATTATATCAAAAATAAAATAAAGAGAGAAGATAAAATGACTTCTTCAAAAACAAAAAGAAAATATTGGAAATTGAATTTGGAACCAAAATTTATTTGTTGAGTTTTATTGGCAATTTATTTTATTAGCATAGCAAATTTTTTTTTTGAAAACTTGCATTTTAGGCCAGATAAAAGTTCACTAGGTCATATACAAGACCATATAACTATGTGAATTTGCTGGAAAATTTTAGACTTATAATTATGTTGTTTTCGGTGTTTCATTGCTTCTGTAAAAAAAAGAAAAAAACGTTTTAAAAAAACGCAGCCCAGCAGGCCCAGCCTTCCCACGACCCATTCTGCTGCATCTTCTTCCTTGAGCGTTCATGGCAGAGGCAGGATGTACGCACTCAACACATCTTCCACCCAGCGCCCCCACCGCTCCCCTTCCTCTCCCTCGCCCCAAAAACCCTCTGAATGGAATCCCCTCGCCTCCCTCTACCCTTCCCCTTCCTAGTGCGCCTGGGAATCGCCCATAATGGCCATCATGAGCACTTGAAACAGCAGCCATTAACACATCTCGCCCCACCCAACTCTGGACGTCCCTTGCCTTATATAAAGCACCCCTGGGAGCCACTCTCGCCCTCGTCCAAAGCCCTCTCCTTCTGGAGTTTTCCCTCTCTCTGACCTCTCCAATTGCTCGCTGGAGTTCGCGAATTCCGGCGACCTTTCACCGTGTGTACAGTGTAGAATGGGATATGGGAAGAGGCTTTTGCACCTTAGGTGCTGCCGATGCATTCATCAGTCAATATATAGTAGAGTTACAACACAGGGCGCAAGGCGCCGGTCGTGGCTACGTGCATGAGGGTCGTGGAGATCATGCATGCAGTATGTGCGGGAGAGAGAGAGAAGGGGCGCTGACTATCTAACTGCTAACACCCCGCCGTAGTTGGAGCGTCCGGCGGACGGATGCACAAACTGGACCGGAATTCTTCGAACGCTGGAGTAGGGAGCCCCTTGGTGAGCACGTCGGCGAACTGCTTCGTAGTAGGGACATGTAACACCCGGAGCTCGCCGAGGGCGACCTTCTCGCGAACGAAATGGATGTCGAGCTCGATGTGTTTGGTCCTCCGGTGGTGAACGGGGTTGGCAGCCATGTAAACCGACGAGATGTTGTCGCAGAATACCACGCTCGCCTTGGGCAGAGGTAGCGCAAGCTGATGAAGCCAGCAGTTCTCGATGACGGCGTTGGCGACGGCGCGATATTCAGCTTCGGCGCTTGAGCGGGACACTGTTGCCTGGCATTTGGACGACCAGGAGACGAGCGAGTCACTGAGGAAGACAGCGTATCCGCTGGTGGAGCGGCGCGTGTCTGGGCAGCCGGCCCAGTCCGCGTCAGAGTACGCGACGAGCTCAAGCTTGGCGGCGCGTCGCAGGTGTAGTCCGTGTGTGGTGGTGCCGCAGAGGTAGCGCAGCACGCGCTTCGCCAGAGCAAGGTGGCAAGGCAACACTGTTGGATGGCATAGGCGATGTCGGGCCGTGTCATCATCATGTACTGGAGCGCCCCGACAATGCTGCGGTACACCGAGGCGTCAGGGACAGGGGCACCGTCGTGCGCAGACAGCTTGGAGCGCGTGTCCACGGGCGTCAGAGCAGGCTTGCAGGACTGCATGTTGGCACAATCCAGCAGCTCCTCGGTGTACTTGCGTTGCGAGAAGAAGAAGCCGTCAGCGGTGTGCATGACGGCGATGCCGAGGAAGTAGTGCAGAGGCCCGAGGTCTTTCATGGAGAACTCGGCGGAGAGCACGCGCTGGAGATGATGGAGAAGCGTGGTTGTCGATGTGGCGAGGATTATGTCGTCGACGTAGAGGAGAAGGTACGCAGAGACGGCGCTGCTGTTGAGCACAAACAACGAGGGATCCGCACGCGAGGAGACGAAGCCGATGCTGTGGACGAAGGCGGCGAATCGCGCAAACCATGCGCGCGGTGCCTGTTTCAGGCCATAGAGGGACTTGTCCAGGAGGCACACGTGATCTGGCTTCGCCGCGTCGACGAACCCGACTGGCTGTTGACAGTAGACTTGCTCGGAGAGGGTGCCGTGGAGGAAAGCATTGTTGACGTCCATTTGATGGACGGGCCACTGCTGCGACTCGGCGATGGTGAGGACGACCCGTATGGTGGCGGCCTTGACGACGGGGGAGAAGGTCTCATCAAAGTCGACCCCGGGACACTAAGAGAAGCCGCAGACGTCCCACCGGGCTTTGTAGCGTTCGAGCAAGCCGTCAGCCTTCAACTTGTGCCGGAACAACCACTTGCCAGTGACGATGTTGGCGTTGCGTGGCCGTGGGACGAGCCTCCAGGTCCTGTTCTCCATCAATGCCCTGTACTCCACCTGCATAGCAGCAAGCCAACGAGGATCCCGTAATGCAGCACGCACGGTTTTTGGGACTGGGGAGATGGTGTAGGTGGTGACGGTGAGATTTTGGTGGTACTTAGGGTTCGGGAAGAACTTGCTGGCCTGCGCTCGCGTGAGCATGTTGTGTGTGGGAGCTGGTGGTGCACGACGACGAGGAGACAGAGGCAGTATAGGAGATGGTGGGGAGTCGGAAGGCGTAGCTACAGTGGCATGTGGTGTTGGTGGAGCGGCTGGTGCGGCATCGATGGCGGGGCTAAGCAAGTCGCCCGCCATGGTTGCATGGTTGGGGCTGGATGGGGAGGCTGCTGGGGCATGGTTGGGGCTGGATGGATTAGTGGTGTCGGGGCTCGGGGAGGGTTCTGTCTCAGTGGTAGGTGGGAGACGGGGACGTTGGGTGCGCGGCCACCGTGGGATGAGCGGCAGGGTGACGTGCTCGTCGTTGACGAGAGGGTCAATGGTTGGGCTGGGAGTGTTGTCAGCTTGGAATGGAAATGAGAGCTCGTCAAATATGACATGACGCGAGATGATAACACGTCCAGTGGCACGGTTGAGACAGCGGTAACCTTTGTGATCGTGTCCTGAGAAAGACACAAGGGGCCGAGCGGGGAGCGAGCTTGTGCGGTGTGGTGGCAGTGAGATTGGGGTAGCACAAGCACCCGAACACTCGCAGCGGTGTGTAGTCAGGGTGAGCTTCGTAGAGGAGGTGAAAGGGTGTGTGGCCATGGCGGGGGCGGCACGGTCGTCGGTTGAGTAGGAACGTGGCGGTCTGCAATGCTTCTGCCCAAAATGAATAGGGCATGTGAGCATGGGTTAGCAGGGAACGAGTGATGTCGTTCAGTGTCCCGAGAGCGCGCTCGGCACGCCCATTTTGGGGAGAGGTGTAGGGGCACGACATGCACAAGTGGGTGCCCGTGGAGGAGAAGAGAGCACGAGTGGCCACGCTATCGAATTCCTTGCCGTTGTTGGTTTGGATTGTGACGATGGGTAGGTTAAATTGTGTGTGAGCAAACGTGAAGAATGCACGTAGTGTGGGGAGGACGTCAGATTTTCGGTGCAAGGGGAAAGTCCATGCAAAATGACTGTAATCATCAAGTAAGAGTAGATAGTATTGACATCCAGAGTTACTAGGTGACGGTGAGGTCCATACATCACAATGCACGAGTTGGAACGGAAAATAGGAAACATGATCAGATAAGCAAAGCGGAAGCCTAGTGCTTTTCCCTAGTTGACAAGCTTGACAAATGCCATCAGGTTCAGTGGTGTTGGGGAGGTCGCTGCGGAGCAGGGTGCGGGTGAGGGCGTCTCCAGACAGGTGCCCGAGGCGCTGATGCCACAGCGTGCGCGAGACGGCGGTGAAGGCGTTGTGATCACGGGGTGGTGTGGATGATGGCGACGATGACAAGGGGTAGAGCTCGTCGTCAGCGGAGTTACATCGGAGGATCACCTTCCTTGTTCTTCGGTCCTTGACAGAGAAATCAAGATCGTCAAATTCGACATTGAGAGGGTTATCGCGAGCAAGGGCTCTAACAGAGAGTAGGTTACGTATGATGTGTGGTGACACAAGGACGTTGTGGAGGTGGATGGGTGAGCTAGAGGTGGGGATGGTGGCGTGGCCGGCGTGCGTGACTGCAAGAGATGTCCCGTCGCCAACTACTATACGAGAGGAAGTGTACGGGGAGGAAGAGGAGAGCATACCTGGGGACGCGGCCATGTGGGATGTGGCACCTGTGTCAAGGTACCAGGTGCCGGGGGAAGCCGCTGGCTGCTGCTGCTGGAGGGCCATGTTGTTGAGAGCAGCGATGAGCGCGATCTGATCCCACGCTGGCGCGGAGTGCGGGGGGGGGGGGGGCGAGGCGCGCCGCCGTCGTACATCGGGTGCGCGGGTACTACACCCGGCTGCCAGTAGACGGGAGGGGCGTTGCTCGGGATGCCAGGGAGAGCCGGGTGGTGCAACGCAGTGCCGGTGAAGGGGGCCCCGCCGTTGGGCCGTGGACCGAGGATGCCTGCTCTAGGCGCATGAGGCCGCCATGGCATGGGCCAAGCATTAACCATGCCAGTCCATGGTGCGACAGCAGAGGTCGGGGGCCGAGGAGCGGCGCCGCCCCCGCCGTACTGCGAGGACTGCCCGCCGCTGGAGGTGGGTGCCTTGCCCTTGCCTTTGTAGCGTCCACCGCCGCAGTTGTTACCGCCCGAAGAGCCCCCGGAGCCGCCAGGGTTGGCGGGGGCATGAGTGGCGTGGAGAGCGAGCTCGGAGTTGGAGTCGGCAGAGAGGCGGCTTTCCTCTAGCAGCAGAAAGGCACGGCATCGCAGGAGCGTCGGGAACGGCATCTGCATCGTCAGGATCGGGACCGCTTAGCGGAACCGCGGGTGCAGGCCGCGGAACATGTTGAGCACCTAGTCACGGTCAGTGACGGCGGCACCGAGCTCGGAGAGACGATCAGCGCACTCCTTGAGGCGCGCGAAGAACGAGATGATGGAGGATGATCCCTGCTCGATGCGCCAAAACTCGGCGGAGAGGAAGACCACCTGGTGCTCGGCGTTCTCGAGGAACAGGGTGCAGATGGCGTCCCAGACGGCGGCGGCACGGGCGCCGCACTGATGGATGAGCCCGAAGACCTCAGCACTGACCCGGTTGTACATCCAGGAGACGATGTGAGCATCGTCCTGCATCCAGACAGGGTCATGAGGGCACGCCGGGCCGGCAATGTGGCCGACCACCGCGTGCTTCTGGAACATAACCTCGAAGAGAGTGCGCCAGTGAGAGAAATTGGGTGGGTTGAGTTGGAGGACGATCGGGACGTGCTGGTTGATGAACACGCCGCCGAGAAGGGAGATGTGTGGGGGGCCGGTGGAGCGGGGCTGAGTGGAGGGGGGTGTGGTGGGAGTGCCACCGGCAGCAAAGACGGGACGCGGCGGCGGTGGTGGAGGTGGGTGAGGGGGAGGAATCACCATGGTGATGCGGTGCAGGGAGGACAACGGAAGCGGTTTTACAGGCGCAGGAGGTGTCCGGCGTCTGATACCATGTAGAATGGGATATGGGAAGAGGCTTTTGCACCTTAGGTGCTGCCGATGCATTCATCAATCAATATATAATAGAGTTACAACACAGGGCGCAGGGCGCCGGTCGTGGCTACGTGCATGAGGGTCGTGGAGATCATGCATGCAGTACGTGTGGGAGAGAGAGAGAAGGTGCGTTGACTATCTAACTGCTAACATACAGGAAGCAATCTACAACCACAAGTTGTTCAAGTGGTTTACCTCATCGTGCTCTACACCGTCCTGCACGCATCCTTCGCCGAAGCACACCGGAGCCGCCTTCTTCCTCGTCTCCAGCGACAAGTCCGGTGAGCACCCAGCCAGCCAATCACAGAGCGCCACTTGTCTCTGGCCGAATTGTTTTTCTTTTTCAGGAACTTTTTACCAAATCTTATTTCTTGTATATCTTTTAGTCTATAGATCCGATTTAGTTGATTCTTTTTTCTACTAGTTCATAGAAATCCCATCTATCCACAGAACCAAACGAAAAATATTTTTGAAAATTTTAAAATTTGAATTCAAACAGATCTGAATTCAAACTTCGTTAGTCCGTATCTCGAGTTTCGTAACTCTGTTTTAGGTGATTCTTTTTGCAAATCGAAGCTCGTAACGTGTACTTTCTGTTAGAACCACACACACATATTTTTGCTACTATAAAAATTACGTTCTATACAGAAACTTTATTTGGATGTTTTGGAGTTTTTCGAAGTCTTGCATTTGTTTTCTTTTTGGATCTTTGCTTGTATGCTTATCTATGTTATTGCTCGCTTACACTAGATCATACGGAGTGCGAAGATTGCTACTACGAATCTTTACAGTTCAACAATCGTCAACAAGGCAAGTTCACACTTTGATCATAATTTTTTAATACCCAGTTTTTACTATGCATTAGTTTAACCTCAAAGATTGCACGGATAGGATTGGGAACATGTGGATATGCTATGTAGTTCATGTGGTAGGAACCTATGACCTTTGATCACCTCGGGAATATTCGTTATATCATATATTGCTTAGCCATGCTCGTAGACGGGGATTGGTATGTGTGATTCATGCAAGTTGTGAGAGATAATAATTTTGGGACAACATAAGGTGGCAACTTTAATACAAATCTGGGTGGATTGTTTGGGGCACCTGGAGTAACCAGTGCTTGCCCAAGGGAATCCCGGAGTACCCGTGTGATTACCCTAGGTCCACCACTTAGGCTCAAAGGGATCATAAGATATTTCATGACTAGAAACTTCCGTGTGCAACCAAAAGCCATTATGGGCTCTGGCATAGTTGTGTAAGTTGTGTGACCTCTTTCCGTGGTAGAGTAGCTAATGTAGGGGAAAGTAGGTGTACCGGTCTACCCAGGGTTAAGGGCAAACGCTTCTGAAAGGCTATGTCTCGATCTTACGATCATGGAGGTGGTCGAGTCTTGTGGGGAAAGTGCACAAACCTCTGCAGAGTGTACAAACTAATCATGATTAGCCGTGTCCCCGGTTATGGACAACTTGAGTATCTAGAAGTGAATTATTGGTTGATCTCATCACTCTATTTAATGAAATTATTGGGTTACTAATAACTTGGGAATTTGAGGATTGAGTTGGAGGAACCTTCTCAATAATGGCATTTTAATTTAGTAGTTAAAAAAAATCCTTTGTTGTAGGGTAAAATTGGCTTTATGCAAAAATTAAACTTAGAGCCTCCACCAGCTAAATTTGCATATAGAGATAGTTTTATTATTATTATTATTCTAAGGTGTGAAATTGCCAGCATATTCCATGTGCTGACCTACACGGTTGCAACGTCTCATGTTGCAGACTTTTCCGACGAGGATTAAAGGTGCGATAGGTCATTGTTCTGCACTCAGTTTGCCGTGGAGTTGGATGGACTCATTTACCTTCGATGCTTCCGCAATTATTTTGTTTTAGATGGCCTTTGGCCATATTATTGTAATAAATACTCTTTTGAGGATCTCGATGTAATAAAGTGTGTGATTGAACTCTGTTATAATTCCTCGAGTACTGTGTGTCAGCATACCGAACCAGGGATGACACGTAAGCACAGAGACTTCGATCCATTTGGGTCGGGTCGCTACATTATCGAACGAACGTTCGTTATCTGAATCTAAACGATGAACGCGTTCGTTAAAACGAACGAACGAGCGAACGCTCGCTAAATAAATAAACCGAAAGAAAAACCGATCTAATAAAAAAATCTAGGGTTTTTCTTAAAAAAACCGGAGTGTTTTTTTCAAAAAAAATTTGCCAAATAAAATATTTAGATCAAGATGAACATTTTTTTGGCCCTTAAATGCATTTTTGAAAATCGTGCAATTTTTCCTAAATTCAAATAAAATAGCAAAAACACCAAAATAAAACTTATTTTTTTATTAAATCCTCATTATTTCTTTATTTTGGGAAAGTCATTTTATTCCCTCCCTTTTATTTTTGTGATTGAAATAATTGAAGATAAAATAAATAAAATCAATTGATCCTATTTTCAAAATTTGAGGAACTTAAATATGAAAATAATGAAATCCCCAACTCTCTCTGTGGGTCCTTGAGTTGCGTAGAATTTCTAGGATCGAGGTAAAATGCAATAAATATGATATGCAAGATGATCTATTTGTATAACATTCCAAATTGAAAATTTGGGATGTTACAAATTATTGGGTTATTACTAACTTGGGAATTTTGGGAGTTGGAGGAACCTTCTCAATAATGGCATTTTAACTTTGTACTAATAAAAAAATTATTCCTTTGTTGTAGGGTAAAATTTGCTTTATACAAAAATTAAAGTTAGAGCCTCCACCAGCTAAATTTGCATATAGAGATAGTCTTTTTCATTATTATTCTATGGTGTGAAATTGCCAGCATATTCCATGTGCTGACCTACATGGCTGCAACGTCTCATGTTGCAGAGTTTTTCGACGAGGATTAATGGTGCGATAGGTCGTTGTTCTGCACTTAGTTTGCCGTGGAGTTTGATGGGCTCATTTACCTTCAATGCTTCCACGGTTATTTTTATTTAGATGGCCAACCTTTGGCCGTATTATTGTAATAAATGCTCTTTTGAGGACCTCGATGTAATAAAGTGTGTGCTTGAACTCTGTTATAATTCCTCGAGTACTGTGTGTGTCAGCATACTGATCCAGGGATGACACTTAAGCACAGAGAGTTCGATCCATTTGGGTCGGGTCGCTACAACGCCGGAGTAGCCAGAGTGGATGCGGCTGTCTTCTTTCATTGCTTACGAGGCGGAGAAGAAGGAGGCAGACTGCTATGATGCGTCGCATCAGCCGAAGTGGCGGCATCTGTGTTCCACCATCGCCGTTGCTTATAAGGCGGTGAAGGAGGAGGCGGGCTGCTCGGACGCGCCGGAGCAGGCGGAGAAGGAGGCGGAGTACTGCCACCCTCACGCGCCGGAGCAGGAGGCAGATTGTCCTGATCACTCGCCCGAGAAGGAGGAGGAGGAGGCGGAGGAGGCGGAGTGACCATCTGACTCGCAGGAGGCATGAAGTTCAGAAGGTTGATGTGCTCCTTCCGCCATAGACACCGAGTCTTGATAGCAAGACCCAGCTGAGTCTCCCCATCACCTGTAGGGTGCTCAAGATGGAGCTCCTCAAATCCCTCTGTTATTTCATCCACCATCACAACAACATAGCCTTGTGGAATCGGACGGCAGTGAAAAGTTGCTCCAGGTGAAAGAGGGAACACAGAGCCGACACCGCCTTGACTTTGAGCTGAAGCCATTGCGTCATAAGGTGGGACTGGTGTGAATCTGTGATAAAATCCATGGGGTATCTAGGACCCGTCAAGTCAGGCTGCTGAACGAGCTCGGTGGAAGCCATGCTGCTTCTCCGCTGAGATGGCGGGGTAGCTTCTGGGGTAGATTGGGCAGGATCTCGTAGCTGGTTCTCAACATCTTGTTGTTCCTCTAGCTTTCGTACCCTTGCCTTAAGCTGCTGCAGTTCGATCTGCTCTACTTTCCTCCTCCTCTCTTGGGTTTTGTAACCGCCTGCATTGGGAAACCCAACCTTCCACGCAACAGAGCGTGTCGTGCCTCGTGTTCGTCCAGGGTGCTTAGGATTCCCGAGGGCCTTTGTGAGCTCGTCGTTCTATGACACTCCAATTTTTTTTTCTTTGTGGTTTTTTTTAGCAAAAATCTTTCTTGGATTTAGTTTCTCGTGAGAGGAAAAACCTTTTTGGTTTTTGGGCTTTTATTTGGTTTTGATCCCTTCTAAATTTTATCATGCCTCCTATGGTGAAATTTTTCCCAAAACCACTCCTACCACTTTGGTTCAACCCAAACATTCTGTCCAAACTAATAAAATCCATTTTTTGGATTTTATTCCAATTATTTCTCCTCCCAAAATAATTTTGTCCTTTCTCTTGAGCCTAGGTGGATTGCAAAGCAAGTGCGTTAATGCTTTTGATTTTTGATCTCAAGTCAACACCCCTGGATAGTCCTTTGTACCCACAACCCAGAACCATCTTGATCCACTCTTCTCCTGTTCAAATATTTCAAATTGCACTCACTGCAAGTTTGGACCAGATTTGCCAAATTTGGTGAAATTAATATCTACACCTCTCCAAAAATTCCACAAATATTCAGGCAGCCTCTAGATGCAATGAGAGGCCCCTCCACCAAAAACCAGCTCAAGGAAAAATCCCTACATGCCTGGATCATTATGTCGAACACCTTGCATGCACTGTTCCAGTCATATTCAGTAAAATTCAGAAGTTCAGTGTCGATCTTCGTCAGTAACTTCAGTCACAAGCTCACAGTGCGCTTGGTACGTAGCTCACGGCCTGGCTTGCTTGTCCAAAGCCTCACACGCGCGCTTGGCACCTTCCTGGCGTCGGTGGTGCCCTGGCCCGCCTGTGCCGGCGTGTCTTGCGGCGGCCGTAGCGCAGTAGCGGCCGACAGGAAGCAGAACGGCGGCTCAATGCCGTTCGGCGCCGCCCAAGCATCCTGGTGGCTCCGCGTGGCCACCTCCTTGCCAGCGCACGCATGCAGCACCGTCGCCGTGGCGCGGCACGCGCAGAGCGCGCTCCCTGCCGCCGACGGGCCTGCGCCACCCCGTTCCATTGAACTCACCCTAAACCCCCAAATTCCGACGTGGTTAGCACCAAAACGGAACCATGGGACACGCACGACGACGTTCAGCCTCTGAAACCTCCCGTGCAACCGTAGCACCGCCGTAATCACCTCGCCGGAGAACCCCGTTCTCGGCAACAGCCTCGGGGCGGCTATATATAGCACCCCGAGCCTGCTTTCGCCCCCGGCACACCTCCTCTACCCCATCAGACCCCGCACAGCCACTAAACGAGCCACGAGGAGCTCTCCTTCCCCGACTCCGGCCACTCCGTTCCGCCTCGGCCCCCACTGTGATTCACTCTGGTAAGGCCATCTCCGACGCCCTAGCCTCGTCAGATACCTTCTCATACTATCGTGAGTCTAACCCCCTCACCAATTCCACCTCCGCAGCTCTCTCCGTCGAGATCCACGGCCACCCGAATCACCGTCCGCCGGAGCAAGCATCGCCGCCGACGTGGTACTCGCCGGCGACCACCACCACCTTCCACAGACGCGGAAGGGCGCCCTGATCACGGAGGTACACTCCGATCTCCCTGCCTTGCCTTGGATCGCCGCCGGCGACCACCGCGGCTCTCGGGCACCGTCGAGCCCCGACTCCCCTGTTTGAACTTTCAAACCTGACGGGTGGGACCCGCCCATCAGCCTCTCTTTTGTTTTTTTAAAATCGTTTGCAGAAGGCGTACTCTGGCAAATACGCTTCCTCTCTGAACCGTTTTTTTGGATTCTTCTGCATAGCCCCCTAGAAGATTTCTGTTTCATTACAGATGGGTCCTTGGACCAAAACTCTTATAACTTTTGATCAGAAAAGTATTTTTGATTAGTTCTTTTTCTGTTCCCCTTAGATTTTTGTCTAGTTTTTTATCATATTTATTTGAAAAATATTTGGAACGCTTTTCTATACACTCACGGTATTTACGTTGCGTGCGTATTTCTTCTTATACCGTAGATACCAGAGGAGGTAACGGAGCTGCAAACTTCGCACAGTTAGACTCCGACTACTCCGAACCAGGAAAGCATGTTTGAACTCTTGATATGATGAGTGTTGTTTCATGTTTGCATTTTAGTATAGTCACGGCATGTTTATGAACATCACTTTGTATGATATATCTCATGCACATGATCGGAAAGTCGGTTTCGGAAAGCACTATGTTCTTGGATGCATATTTGCAAAGCCATGTGTTGGTATGAGGATGGGTAAGATGGCAGTGTTGTGACATGCCAGTCTTATGCCAGATTATTTGACTTCCTTGTCGTCATGACACAATTCACATTCCCATTCATTCCATCCTATACTATCACATGTTTTCCGAAAGGAATATGGTATAGTAAGTTGCAAATTGTTTTCCTGGTACACACCAAGTGGAGAGGCCGGGATGAGGGTTCCATGGCCCTGGATTAAAGCCCGTCATCCGGTCAGGGGGCATGGGTGTTTCCGGTTGGGACCGAGAGGGGGGCACCCCTTAGAGCGCGCGTATAGAAATTTGATCCCATGCTATTCGACGTTGTGGCCTCCCCGTCTCAAAGTTTTTCTTGGACGTTGCCCAGGGTGATTCCTGGCATCGTGAGGTGAAATGGGTGTGTACTAGTTAAATGTGTTTCTACTGAAATCCGTTGGTTGTGTTCAGTTCTTCCAAACTCTGCAGAATCTCAATCTTTCAATTATCTTGTACTTTGTTGAAGTACTATAATTGTCTTATCTTGTCAGGTATTCAGTCTCAGTGACAAAAACTCCGGCGGGATTTATGTGTAATAAATCCGGTTAAAAGATTATTCTTGTGGATGAACTAATCTCGTTATTTACATTTGTTACAAGGCCCTGTCTGTGATGTCGCTCAAACGTCCGACGGTGGCATACCTGTTATTTGCTATTGCTAAAGCCCTGTCTGTAATGTCGCTCAGACATCCGATGGTGGTATTTCTTTTAAAGCCCTGTCTGTGATGTCGCTCAGACGTCCGACGGTGGTATTTCTTTTTAAAGCCCTGTCTGTGATGTCGCTCAGACGTCCGACGGTGGTATTTCTTTTAAAGCCCTGTCTGTGATGTCGCTCAGACGTCGGACAGTGGAATTTCTTTTTAAAGCCCTGTCTGTGATGTCGCTCAGACGTCCGACGGTGGTATTTCTTTTTAAAGCCCTTTATGTGATGTCGCTCAGACGTCCGACTGTGGCATTTCTTTTAAAGCCCTTTCTGTGATGTCGCCCAGACGTCCGACTGTGGTATTTCTTTTAAAGCCCCTTATGTGATGTCGCTCAGACGTCCGATTGTGGCATTTCTTTTAAAGCCCTTTATGTGATGTCGCCCAGACGTCCGACTGTGGCATTTCTTTTAAAGCCCTTTATGTGATGTCGCTCAGACGTTCGACTGTGGCATTTCTTTTAAAGCCCTTTATGTGATGTCGCCTAGACGTCCGACTGTGGCATTTCTTTTTTTTAAAGCCCTTTATGTGGTGTCGCTAAGACGCCCGACTGCGCCATGCATTTTTTATTCATTTACCTTTCGAGGCGTTGCTCCAGACACCCGATCGGTTTTCATTTATTAAATTTTGATACATCAAGTTCTGCAATATTACCGTTGTATTTGAGTATAATACCTTGGTCATGACGCATTCATGCATTCATTGATTATATCTTTTGTCCGAACTATCTTGCGAGTACTTTCAAGTACTCACCTGGCTTGTTGATTTGGCCAGATGCGGACGAAGGCGATCTCATGGATGAAGAGTATGATAGCGAGTCCGACGCCTAGAGGAGTCCCAGTCAGTCCCGTGCGATCCTGTCTTGGTCATTGTATTATCCGCTTCCGCAAACCCCGAATAGATTCATCGAGCCTCACCTCGACGCTCGATGTACTGCCAGTAGAAGTCAAGTTATCCACCACCACTTTTCCCTCGAACTAGTAGCATGCCACCCCACCCCTGTGTCATAACCGCCCATATGTAATATATTGGCGAGTCTGTAATAAATTGTTGAGCAGCCTCATCTCAACCCTGTAATATATTTTATGCTACTGGTTCTCTGTTTATCAAGCTTTTGTCTACCAAAAAGGATGACTTTTCCTATACTGGGTTCTAAAGATTGGTTTTCTCAATAAACATTTTTTTGAAAAACTGGTCGTGACACGTTCTCTCTATCGGGAACAAACATCCCTTCCCGCGCTTCCTTGATTGATTTTTGAAGCTTCGTGATGTGTGTTGCAAGTTGCTTGTCCGTCCAACAGCACTTCCCTGTTTCAGGGTCCAAAGTTCCCCCAACCCCGAAGAACCAAGTCCTTGAACGGTCTGGCCAGTGCTATGTATCTGGTTCGACCCCTTTAGCAATCAGGTTCTGCTCAGCCTTGTCCCACAACGGTCAGGCTTTGAGGTAGCCACTTGACCCCATGTGATGGTGATGCTCCTTCTTTGCAGCATTTATCTTGTTAATCACTGACATCTTCTTACTCCTCTCTAATGTCTTGTGGGCCACAAATGCGGGCCAATGATCTCTTATCTTCTCAAATCGGCTGGTGAATTCTGGAGTCTTGTTTTGGTCAACATATGTTGATTTCAACTCATTCTTCCACCTCCTGAATAGACCTGCCATCTTCTTGAGAGCATGAGCCTTGATGAATGGCTCTATAACTGGTGCTACCTCTTGAGCATGCATTGGTTTTTCCCTTGAAGAGGAAAGGGTGATGCAGCAAAGTAGCGTAAGTATTTCCCTCAGTTTTGAGAACCAAGGTATCAATCCAGTAGGAGGCTCCTTAAAAGTCCCACGCACCTACACAAACAAACAAGAAACTCGCAAACGCGATAATATGAGAAACTTGCGAAAGTGAGATCTGATAGAGATAATATGATAAGATAAATATTTTTGGTATTTTTATGATATAGATTGGAAAATAAAAGATGCAAATAAAAGTAGATGGGAAACTTATATGATAATAGATGGACCCGGGGGCTATAGGTTTCATTAGTGGCTTCTCTCAAGATAGCATAATTATTACGGTGGGTGAACAAATTACTGTCGAGCAATTGATAGAAAAGTGCATAGTTATGAGAATATCTAGGCATGATCATGTATATAGGCATCACGTCCGCAACAAGTAGACCGACTCCTGCCTGCATCTACTACTATTACTCCACACGACGACCGACTCCTGCCTGCATCTAGAGTATTAAGTTCATAAGAACAGAGTAACGCATTAAGCAAGATGACATGATGTAGAGGGATAAACTCATGCAATATGAAATAAACCCCATCTTTTTATCCTCGATGGCAACAATACAATACATGCCTTGTTGCCCCTACTGTCACTGGGAAAGGACACCGCAAGATTGAACCCAAAGCTAAGCACTTCTGCCATGGCAAGAAAGATCAATCTAATAGGCCAAACCAAACCAATAATTCGAAGAGACTTGCAAAGATAACCAATCATTCATAAAAGAATTTAGAGGAGATTCAAATATTTCTCATAGATAATATTGAGCATAAAGCCACAATTCATCGGATCTTGACAAACACACCGCAAAAAGAGTTACATCAAATATATATCCAAGAAGAGGAAGGAGAACTTTGTATTGAGAATCAAAGAGAGATAACAAGCCATCTAGCTAATAACTATTGACCCGAAGTCTGTGGTAAACTACTCACAACTCATCGGAGAGGCCTTGGTGGTGATGGAGAGGCCCTCCATGGTCGATTCCCACTCCGGCGGAGCGCCGCCGAAGGCTCCAAGATGGGATATCGCGGATACAGAAGGTTGCGGCGGTGGAAATAGTTTTTCTTGGTGCTCCTAGATGTTTTCGGGGTACGAAGATATATATAAGCGAAGGAAGTCGGTCAGGTGAGCCACGAGGGGCCCACGAGGCAGGGGGCGCGCCCACCCTTACTATGCGTGCCGGCCACCCTCGTGGCCTCCTCGGCTGCTTCTTGACGTCCACTCCAAGTCTCCTGGATTGCGTTTGTTCCAAAAAGATCGCTCCCAAAGGTTTCATTCCGTTTGGACTCCGTTTGATATTCCGTTCCTTTGATATACTGAAATAGGAAAAAAAACAACAATTTGGGTTGGGCCTCCGGTTAGTAGGTTAGTCCCAAAAATGATATAAAAGTGTAAAGTAAAGACCATAAACATCCAAAATAGGTAATATAATAGGATGGGGAAATCAAAAAAATTAGATACATTGGAGACATATCAAGCATCCCCAAGCTTAATTCCTGCTCGTCCTCGAGTAGGTAAATGATAAAAACAGAATTTTTGATGTGGAATGCTACCTAGCATATTTCTCAATGTATTTCTCTTTATTGTGGCATGAATGTTCAGATCAAATGATTCAAAATAAAAGTTCATATTGACAAAAGGATAATAATACTTCAAGCATACTAACTAAGCAATCATGTCTTCTCAAAATAACACGGCAAAGGAAAGTTCATCCCTACAAGTCATGCTTCATTTTTGTTACACAAGAATGCTCTCATCATGCACAAGCCCGATGACGAGCCAAGCAATTGTTTCATACTTTAGTAATCTCAAACTTTTTTCAACCTTAATGCAATACATGAGCGTGAGCCATGGATATAGCACTATGGGTGGAATAGAATATAATGATAGGGGTTATGTGGAAAAGACAAAAAACGAGAAAGTCTCACATCGACGCGGCTAATCAACGGGCTAGGGAGATGCCCATCAATTGATGTTAATGCGAGGAGTAGGGATTGCCATGCAACGGATGCACTAGAGCTATAAATGTATGCTCATCAAAAGAAACTAAGTGGGTGTGCATCCAACTTGCTTGCTCATGAAGACCTAGGGCATTTTGAGGAAGCCCATCGTTGGAATATACAATCCAAGTTCTATAATGAAAAATTCCCACTTAGTAAATGAAAATGACAACATAGAAGACTTTCTATCATAAAGACCATGGTGCTATTTTGAGCACAAGTGTGGAAAAAGATAGTAACATTGCCCCCCTTTTTTTGGGCCTTTTTTTATTTGGCCTTTCTTTTTTTATTATTTTTTTATTTGGCCTTCCCCTTTTTTTTGGCCTTTCTTTTTTTTGTTAGGGACAATGCTCTAAAAAATGATGATCATCACACTTCTATTTAATTACAACTCATGAATTACAACTCGATATTAGAACATAGTATGACTCTATATGAATGCCTTCTGCGGTGTACCAGGATATGCGATGACTCAAGAGCGACATGTATAAAAATTATGCATGGTGGCTTTGCCACAAATACGATGTCAACTACAATGATGAAGCGTGTCATAATAAATGGAACGGTGGAAAGTTGCAATGCAATATATCACGGAATGGCTATGGAAATGCCATAATAGGTAGGTATGATGGCTGTTTTGAGGAAGATATAAGGAGGTTTATGTGTGATAGAGCGTATCGTATCACGGGGTTTGGATGCACCGGCGAAGTTTGCACCAACTCTCAAGGTGAGAAAGGGCAATGCACGGTAACGTAGATGCTAGCAATGATGGTAAGGTAAGAGTGCGTATAATCCATGGACTCAACATTAGTCATAAAGAACTCACATACTTATTGCAAAAATCTACAAGTCATCAAAAACCAAGCAATACGCGCATGCTCCTAGGGGGATAGATTGGTAGGAAAAGACCATCGCTCGTCCCCGACTGCCACTCATAAGGTTGACAATCAAAGAACACCTCATGCTTCAAATTTGTCACACAACGGTTACCATTCGTGCATGCTACGGGACTTGCAAACCTCAACACAAGTATTTCTTGAATTCACAATTACATCAACTAGCATGACTCTAATATTACTACCTTCATTTCTCAAAATAATTATTAAGCATAAGTTGATCATAGTATTCAATTCACTTCCTATGATAGTTTTTATTATACCCAACTTGGATGCCCACCATTCTAGGACCAATTTTATAACCAGCAAATACCATGTTGTTCTAAAAGACTCTCAAAATAATATAAGTGAAGCATAAGAGATCAATAATTTCTACAAAATAAAATCACCACCGTGCTCTAAAAGATATAAGTGAAGCACTAGAGGAAAATTGCATAGCTCAAAAGATATAAGTGAAGCACATAGAGTATTCTAATAAATTCCAAACCATGTGAGTCTCTTCCAATAGGTGTGTACAACAAGTATGACTGTGGTAAACTAAAAAGCATAGACTCATATCCTACAAGACGCTCCAAGCAAAACACATATCATGTTGTAAAGAAAAATATAGCTCCAAGTAAAGTTACCGATAGACGAAGACGAAAGAGGGGATGCCTTCCGGGGCATCCCCAAGCTTAAGATTTTGGTTGTACTTGAATATATTGGGGTGCCATGGGCATCCCCAGGCTTAGGCTTTTTCCACTCCTTATTCCATAGTCCATCAAATATATACCCAAAACTTGAAAACTTCACAATACAAAACTCAATAGGAACTCTCATGAGCTCCGTTAGTGCAAGAAAGACAAACCACCACATAAGGTACTGTAATGAACTCATTCTTTATTTATATTGGCGTTAAACCTACTGTATTCCAACTTATCTATGGTTCATACCCCCCCCCCCCCGATACTAGCTATAGATGCATCAAAATAAGCAAACAACACACGAAAAACAGAATCTGTCAAAAACAGAACAGTCTGTAGCAATCTGTAACTTTCGAATACTTATGGAACCTTAAAAATCCTACCAAAATAGGACGTCCTAGCTAATTTGTCTATTGATCTACAGCAAAAAGAATCAACGCAAAATCACGTTTCTGTGATTTATTGAATTGTTTCTTGTGCATGCAAAGTTTCTGTTTTTCAGCAGAATCAAATTAACTTTCACCCAAGGTTATCCTATAGGTTCTACCTGGCACAAACACTAATTAAAACATGAAAACACATCTAAACAGAGGCTAGATGAGATATTTATTACTAAACAGGAGGAAAAAGCAAGGAACAAAAAATAAAATTTGGTTCTCTCCCAACAAGCGCTATCGTTTAACACCCCTAGCTAGGCATAAAAGCGAGAATAGATCTAAGTATTGCCAGCTTTGGCATTAAATTCATAAGTGGCTCGCATAATAGATTCATAAGGTGGCATTAAATTTCTAGGAAAGTGTTCCATGCCTTTCCTTAACGTAATTGGAATCTAATATTCCCTTTCTTCATATGAATAATTGCAACAGTCGTTCTAAGGAAAGGCCTACCAAGAATAATAGGACACAAAATATTGCAATCAATATCAAGAACATTAAAATATACGGGCACATAATTCCTATTTGCAACAATAAGAACATCATTAATCCTTCCCATAGGTTTCCTAATGGTGGAATCAGCAAGGTGCAAGTTTAAAGAGCAATCATCAAATTCATGGAAACCTAGCATATCACATAAAGTTTTCGGAATCATGGAAACACTAGCACCCAAATCACACAAAGCATAGCATTCATGATCTTTATTTTTTATTCTTATTGTGGGTTCCCACTCATCATAAAGTTTTCTAGGGATATAAACTTACAAATTAAGTTTTTCCTCATAATACTGCATCAAGGCATCAACGATATGTTTAGCAAAAGCTTTATTTTGGCTATAAGCATGAGGAGAATTCAACATGGATTGCAGCAAGGAAATACAATATATCAAAGAGCAATTATCATAATTAAATTCCTTGAAATCCAAAGTGGTGGGTTCATTACTATGCAAAGTTTTAATTTCTCCAATCTCACTTTTACCAATTTTAGCATCAAGATCATAATACTCCAAATCATCAGAATGCTTTTTAACTAAAGTTGATTTACTTCCAGTCCCATCATTATCAAGATTCATATTGCAAAACATAGATTTAATAGGGGACACATCAATAACTTTTAGATCTCCATCATTATTTTCAAGAAAACTAGAACGCGCTCTAACAAAGCAATCTTTCTTAGCATGCAACCTAGCGGTTCTTTCTTTGCACTCATCAATGGAAATTCTCATAGCTTTGAGAGACTCATTGATATCATGCTTAGGAGAAATAGATCTAAGTTTCAAAGAATCAACATCAAAAGAAAGTCTATCAACGTCCTATCCAATTCCTAGAAAACGAGACAAAAGGCGGAGGAACTTACGCGGAGACCAGTGGCGGCTTCTTCACTTCCTTACAGAAGCGGTTGGCCTTCGCGATCGCCTCCTCCCGCTTAGTCGCGGCGGATGCCCCCTTGAACTTCTTCGACCGGTCTTCGAGCAAGCTCGGCCCGACCCAGCGCCTCTTGGCACCGCCTTCACCACCCAAGCCGGCGGAGGAACTCACGCTCGGCTGGCCGGCCTTTGGTTGCTGGCGCGGGGCGGCTTCCCCCTCGGCGTCGTCATCAGGCCAGTCGGCAAAAGTGGCCGAGGGCCTGAAGCCTCCTCCTCCTCCTCCTTCGGCGTCAGCCTCCATCGCCGCGGCCCCCAGGTCAGGGTCGTCGACATCGCTCTCCGCTTGATCGGGGACGAACTGTCGGGCCGGGCCCGTGGTGCCGGCTGAAGGCTGGATGAGGGGGTTCTGACTCAAGAAAAACCAAAAAGATTAGAAGTCGGATTCGGCTGCAAAAGAAGACAGAAGAAGAAGAGAGACGACTTACAGGAGGGGGGTTGGTGTGTGAGTACGGCTCCTTGCCGAACTGACAATTCGCAGCGAGATTGCAGTTCGATATGTAGTTCACCGTGTCCGCCACCTCCGCATGGGGCATGTCCTTGGAGCACAGCCAACTCGGGTCCCGATGGCCACTCATCTGACAGATCAGATGAGGTCGGCCTTGGAGTGGGAGGACTCAGCGCGCCACGAAGGCGGCCAGCAGGACGGCCCCGGTCAGACCCTCCGACTGCATCAGTACTCGGAGTTGCGCGACGGCGGCGGCACCAGCGGGAGTCAGCGTCTTGACCCGGTGGGACCAATTGGGGAGCCTCCCAGCCGGTGCGCCGGCTTTGTAAGGCGGTAGGTTGACCCAGTCGCCGTCTGGGGCGACGTTCTGCACATAAAAATAAGATCGCTGCCACATCTTCACCGACTTAATCAGCGGAATGGCGGGAAACGGGTTGTCGGCCACCGATCTCCGCATCGCGATGAAGGCACCACATTGGGCCGGCACGCCGGTGACGTGCGTGCCGAGTTTCGACTGAAAGAACTCCCCCCCCCATAGCTCGATGGTGGGGAGAACGCCGAGGAAGCCTTCGCACAAGGTGGCGAAGGCAGCCAGCAGCACCACCGTGTTCGGGGTAAGGTGGTGCGGCTGGAGCCCGTGAAACACCAAGAAGGAGCGGAAGAAGCCGCTCGCCAGCAGCCCCAGGCCGCGCATGAGGTGCGAGCGGAATACGACCCGCTCGCCCTCCTCCGGCGCCGGCAATACATCCCCCTCCGGCGCGGCGCGGGCTCGCACTAGGTCCACACCGGGGAGGCGACGCATCTTGCGGAGGGACTCAATGTGGTCGTCGTCCACCTCGGAGCCGTCCCACACGCCGGAGCGCACGGCAGGAGGAGCGGCGGCGGAGGGAGAGCTCATCGCTGCGGGCATGGCGTGGTTCGGCGCGGCGGCGGCAAGAGGAAGAAGAAGCAAGAGGAAGCAAGGGGAGTAGGGGAAATGGGCGCGCGTGCTCCGCCGCTCCCCCCCTCCCGCCTAATTATAGGCTCATGGGCTGAGAAGCCGATGGGCGGACGTGGGATCAACTGTGCGCAGGACCCCACGCCCCCCACAATTTACCACACGAAGTAACTGCGCGCAGTTACGACGTGGGAATCCCAACCGTCCGCACGGCCGCAACAGATCTGTTTGCGTGCCGAGGTGCGGTAGTGGCGCCCCCCCCCCCCCCCCCCGCCTGAGGCCCTGTCCCGTCGCGCACGTGGGTGGGCAGACTGACCCTGCCACGTGGCGCCATGCGAAGGACCCGCAACGGGCAGCTGCCCGGAAGCTTACCAGGCACGCTGCCCGGATCCCGCTGCGACCTTTTGCAAGTCTGGCTCCGGCTAGTCGGCCTGGGGGAAGACGGCAAGGAAGATCCAGATTCCACCACTGAAAGGATGGAACTGTTGAGACTCCTCGACATGTCACCCTCGGCGCCTCACCAGCTTCGGGGATTACTGTCGGAGTAATGGGCCACGTGTAGGCTAACCCGAGCCCCAGAACCTTTCAAGACGTTGGGGCGGGCTGCACCCCTCAAGACCCTGCAATAAGGAGCCGCCTTCGGGAAGTTGGTGGCAAGGACGCCTACTGCCCCTCATGGCCGAGTCCCGGTGACGACTTCGAGAGGAGCCGACTCCTATTGACGGCTTCCAGAGAAGCCGGCTATGGGGAGTCGGCCCGTGACTCCAATCACTTACGACCTTCGCCATGATGGACGGGACGGGGTACGGTCACCGCATGGCCATCCCTGCCCGGCTTACGAAGGGCTGGCATGGCTACAGTGCGCCATACCGATGGAGATCTCCGTCCGGCGCGGCACTGTTGCCATGCCTACTCCGTCCGGTGCACTGTGCCCACGACGGCATGCCTGTACGGCCCAGAGATGGCAGGACCCACCCGTCAGCGGGAGTACAGAAGACAGCGAGAGCACCACAAGATGGACCCGCTGGGAGTCGGCCCCCGGGAGTTGGCCAACCCCTCCCACGGGCCACTCGCGCCATTAACCGGACAAGACGGGGAATGGCGATAGTGATCGCCCGTCAGGCGGCGGCACTGTTGCCATGACCTCATGACCAAGCCAGCGTCATTAGAGGCATGGCTACAGTAGTCCGTAGCCGGCGGGGCCCACCAGTCGGCGGGCCCCAGCAGTCGGCGGAGAAGACGGTGACCTGAGCGACAGACGGCTGGGACCCACGCCCAGCCGGATTACCATTGTACCCATGGGGGGCAGGCCTATATAAGCCCCCCGGGGCACCCATGCAAGGGGGATCGCCTCTTTAGCACTAGAGCAGACCATAGAGGAAGGAGGGAGCTAGCCTTGCCATCTCCTACCTCTAGGAAACAGCTCAAGGAGCAACCTTGTACTCACTTTGCCATAGTGATCATGCGGAGACCCCGCAGAGTAGCAGTAGGGGTGTTATCTCCACGGAGAGCCCTGAAGCTGGGTAAGATTCGCCGGCATGCATGCCTTTGCCTCATCCCGTTTCCAGGCACCGGCGACGTTCTACTCGCCCCCACCATGATAAGCCATCCCTTGGCATATGTCGTACCCAACCCCCGACAATCGGAGTGCTAAGGAAATAATTATTATTAGTATTGGAAAAGTCACACAATTTGGTATTATCTTGCACCATCGTGACAAGCAATCCAACACACAAGCACACAAAAAGGCAAGCGAAAGAGAGAGGAGAGCGGGAAAGAGAGGGCGAATAAAACGGCAAGGGTGAAGTGGGGGAGAGGAAAACGAGAGGCAAATGGCAAATACTATAATGCGAGGGAGATGAGTTTGTGATGGGTACTTGGTATGGCTTAACTTGAGCGAAGACCTCCCCGCCAACGGTGCCAGAAATCCTTCTTGCTACCTCTTGAGCATGTGTTGGTTTTTCTCTTGACGAGGAGGGTGATGCAGAAAAGTAGTGTAAGTATAGCCCTCAGTTTTGAGAACCAAGGTATCAATCCAGTAGGAGGCTCCTCAAAAGTCCCACGCACCTACACAAAAAACAAGAACCTCGCAACCACCACGAGAAAGGGGTTGTCAATCCCTTCAGGGAAACTTGCGAAAGTGAGATCTGAAAGAAATAATATGATAAGATAAATATTTTTTGTATTTTTATGATATAGATTGGAAAATAAAAGATGGAAATAAAAGTAGATGGGAAACTTATATGATAAAAGATAGAACCAGGGGCCATAGGTTTCACTAGTGGCTTCTCTCAAGATAGCATAATTATCACGTGGGTGAACAAATTACTGTCGAGCAATTGATAGAAAAGTGCATAGTTATGAGAATATCTACACTACAAAAAAAAGACATATCCGTGACATTTTGGGCCGAACGAAATTTTTTTCTGTCATACATATGACACTTCTATGACGATAATTGTGACAAAACCGGGTATCATCATAGATGTGGTGGGCTCCTACTTCGATGATAAAAAATCATGACAGAAATGGGCTTTTCGTCCTGGGCGGGCCGGAGACGCAGCTGCATGACATTCTTTGGGCCGTCCATGATGGAAAAAACCGTGGTAGAAGCGAGGGCGAGGAAAATTTCGGGGAGTTCCCGGTTACGGTGGGTGGTCGGGGGCCGAGCGATGCACGTTTCTCTTGTACACGTACGCGCGTGTGTGTGAGGCGTTGGCTCTAACTGAACCCGAGCGAGGCGTTGGGCTCTAACTGAACCCGAGCAATTGCACTGCAGGCTACGCATTACTGAACCCGAGCGATCGATCGATGTCTGTTGACTAAACCCGATCGAGCGATTCCTTCGCTACTGCTGCTAACTAAAACCGATCGATGCTGCCTCTCTGGATTAACAGTGAGCGTTGCAGGGGGGTTTGGATGAACAGTGAGCAGTGGGAGTGGATGAACAGGACCCGTGGCGTTGCCTCTGGGCGAATAGGACCCCAATCGATCGAGCCAGTTGGGGCTGGATGAACAGGACCCCGTGGAGGGCTGGATGAACAGGACAACCCTGTGGAGGGCTGGATGAACAGTAGACAGTGGAGGGGTGGATGCATAGTAGCCCGTGGAGGGTGGTTGAACAGGAGCCCGTGGAGAGGGGTGGTTGAACAGTAGTCGGACGAGTAGCGCGGCGGTGGAGGCTGGCTGAACAGGAGCCCGGGATGAACAGTCGCAGGTGGATGAACAATAGCTCGTGGAGGCTGGAGGAGGTTGACGGTGGAGATGAACAGTATCCCGTGGAGTACCGTTTTGCGGTACGCCACACCCCTCCCGATGAATAGGACCCCTGTTTCGACCGTAGCGCTCCAACACAAGTCCGTTTTGTCTGTTTGGCAGTATGCCACACCCCCCCGATCAACAGGACCCCCGTTTCGACCGTAGGAGGTCCGTTTCCTCCGTTTTGCGGTACGGCAGACCCCTCCCGATGAACAGGGTCCCGTTTCAAACGTGGCCAGGCGAACACAAGGCCGTTTCTTTCGTTCTGCGGTACGCCATGCCTCGTTTCCATTGCCTATTCCGTCCAAGCCCTCCCAATGAACATGATGATGCATTCCATTCCGACCCAGCCGGTTGGCTCCCCATGAACACGACGACGACGCTGTTTCTCCGTTCCGACCCAGCCATGTACACGAGCCCTGGCCGTACGTATGCGCGAGTCGGCGTTCGAAACCCCGCCCGTATGTACACATATGTGGCCGTATTTTCTTTCTTGCACACTGGCCACTGTATGTACGTGTACATGCTACGTGCGCGCCTCTACATCGACCAGTATATATGTACGTACACGTTCGCGACCAGAATGACAACGCTACGCACGCTTCGACCAGGTGGGTTCCGACTGTCAGGCACTTCCTTGCGTGCGAAGATGTAGCTGGTGGGTCCCAGCAGTCAGGGGGGCTAATCGTTTTTTTTTGCCCGGACGCACTTCCTTGCATGCGAAGATGTAGCTGGTGGGTACCAGCAGTCAGGGAGGAAATGTTTTTTTCACGAAATACAGTGGCCCGTCCGGTGGGTCCCTGCTGTCAGGTGGAGGTATCATTATTTTCCGCGTAATAAGGAGGCACTTCCTTGCTGCGGCCGTGGACCCGACTGTCAGCCTCTCCACGTACAGCCCACGTCCGATGGAAGTCGTTCCTTGACCATGTTGACCACGCCACGCCGAGAGCACCACGGCGGTGGACGACGGCGAGGCCTAGGAAGGGGACGATGCGGAGCCGGGGAAGACGCGGCAGTGGATGCACACGTGGAGAGGAGTACGAGGGTTCACTGGTTCGGCTGCGGTGTGAGGCAGATGTCGCCGTAGAATAACAGGGGGTGTGGGTCAGTGGAGGGATGGCCTGGTTAGTGGTGGGAGTAGTAGGGGGCGGAGAGGCCTCCGCGGCAGCACAGCCGGCTACGGTAGGCAGGAGCAGGCGGCACGACCGGCGCTGGTTTGGGCGGCTGGAGCAAGAAGACCAGAGGTTGAAGAAGCACGACGGCCGTTGGATGGACATCATACGGTCACTGCAGCTAGATTCGTTTATATTGACTAAGTTGACAAAGCCCTTGGTATGTCAACTTAGTAGGCCCACAGGTCAGCTTCCGAAACGGTGCGCCCCAGATGTCAGGGGGAGGAATCATTTTTTGGGTGAAGCTAGAATATCTGAGATTGAAGAATAAGCACGACATCCTTTGGATGGACATCCAACGGCCATTGCTGCTAGAACCATGTGTTGACAATAAGTTGACAAAGCCTTGCATACGAGTCAACTCTCTTTTTTTAGGGGACACGTCAACTTAGTAAGGCCAGAAGTGTGTGGCAGAGAACTTGTAGCCCATTTGAGATTTGTAAGAATGTGTAGCCCATTTTTGAATTCTAATGGAATTTACTACATCCCATTTATAGTTTGTTAAAAGTACATGCCATTTCAACCAACCGTTCAAAATAGAATTCAATAAAATTCCCCACATTTTGATGGGATCCGAAATATTTTTATCCCGAAATTTCTAGTCAGATTAAATACAATTTCAATATAAATTTATATTACGTAAAAATCCAACGAAACATTGCGCTCGCAACAATTAATGAAATTAAAATTTTCAATATCAAAAAATAATATTTTATAGAGTAATTACGTTTTTGGCGCATTTTTTTATAGTTACTGCCCAGTTTTTATAATTACATCCCATTTATTATTTCTTAAAACTCGTTTTCTTGTTAAGCCTAATGCATCCCTCCTAGGAAAGATTTGTAGCCCAGCAGGGCGGAGAATAACAACTTGACTTGCCTGGGTATTACTAAAAAAAGGTATAGCTGGGCTAGCCATTTTCAGCTTGAAAAAAATTAATATCTGGGCTCGATATCTGGCCTGGACTAGACGGGCCACAGCCCGCCCTGTTAATACCTGCAGCGATGTTTTCATTGTTGTTCAGAGGAGAACAATTAATATCTGGGCTAAACAACAAAAAAATTTGCAGTTCTCACACCTCAAAAACACAAATACTGCTCGAGCTGCTTGAACCCAGCTGTCGGCCACTTCTTGTGCAATTCTCTTGTTTATTGACTACTCCCTCCTTTCTGGTTTATAGTGCTCAATTCAAAAATCTCACCAATCAAGGCAGATGGAGAGTGGTGGAATACTTTTTGTAGTTTTGCAAAAGCACCTAATTAATGCTCTTGTTATCCTCAAAAAATTATGTTTATCAATGCATTAATTGCAATGCATGCATGCATAAAGTACATGCATTGGTCAGTTTTCTCTTAATACTTGCATGCAATGATTTAATGCACCTTGGAATCTGAACATGTGATGGAAAACAACCCAATCAAGCCTTATAAAATGGAAAAACTAAAATTTTGAGATAAGCCCTATAAAACGGAAAGGAGGGAGTACATAGGTTGACAATGGTGTGGGACCGTGATGTCAGGAAACCAGGAGGAAGCAAAAAAAATTATATATATATATATATACACACACACACAGAGAGAGAGACGGTCTATTCTGCTAATATTAGCAGAATAACTATTCTGCACACCACTTCCGAACTGCACGTTGAATGCAAGTGCACTGCATATTCTTGACGACGAGCACTGCAATATAGACTAGTGAACTTCTCGTCGGAAAAAACTGCACGCGTTATTTGTTTTGTACTGTTTTTCGCTCTAATTTTTTAACTGTTTATCGGAATGAGCTATGTAATATACCGTTGAAAAGCTATGGATTAGGCGCAACTTCGACATGTTGAACACTTTTCGAGATTCCACACGGTTTAAGAGCAATTTTGAAAATGGTGCGGCGGATGACGAGTGGCAGCGAGCGTTTTTCGCGTTTTTTTTCTAAACCGCTCGTCAGAATGAAGCAAATGGTACGCTGTTGGATAGATATCGTCGAGGCTCATCTTTTTCGTATATAAATCTTTCTCTAATTTGTTACGGTTTAAGAGCAGTTTCAAATTTACTAAATTGCGGAATTCTGTTTTTCAAGTTTTTTAAAATTTTCGGTACTTTTTTCACTCCAGTTTTTGAACCGTTTGTCGAAATGAGGCGTGTGATACACCGTTGAAAAGCTATGGACGAGGCGCAACTTTCATATGTTGAAATGTTTTTTAGATTCTTTATGGTTTTTAGTTAATTTTGAAAATCGTGCGGCTGAAGACGAGATGCAGCGGCCGTTTTTCGTGAAATTTTCACAAACCGCTGGACGAAATGATTCAAATTATACGCCATTGGAAAGATATCGACGGGGCGCAACTTCTTCATGTAGAACACTTCCACTAGTTCCTTACGGTTTAAGAGCAGTTTTGATTTTACCGGAAAGCGAACACTCTGTTTTTCGCGAGACCAAAATTGTCGTGTGTACTTCATTGGACAAAAGAATGCACTGCTTCAATCTAAATACCGCACTTCAGTGTTTAGGCAGAGAAGTGGATTACTAATATTTTTGCTAACATTTTATTTTTTAGTTTCATCTAAACTGCCAGGCCGAGTGTAGTGCACCACACGCGACAACGAAGTGCACTGCAACTCCGGATGCATTTTTTCTTGTTTTTTACATACGAGTGCTTTTTAATTTTTGGGAGAATTGAACCACAACATAAATAAAACTGAGCTGCATGGTTTTTTCTTACTGTATTTTTAAAAAGTATAAAGGATTTTTGGATACAAGTGTACTGATTTTTTTAAATGCATAGTGAACCACAATGATTTTATAAAAATGAGCTACAATACTATGAAAAATGTACTTCTTCGATTCACCGAGTGCACTGCATTTACAAAAAAATATTTTTACAAACTCAGTAATAACCCACAATGTAGTGTAACAGAACTGCATCGCTTTCTTTTTAAAAATGAACTACAATACTTTGAAAAAATGTACTTCTTCGATTGCACAATGATTTTTAAAAATGAACTACAATAGTTTGAAAAAATGTACTTCTTCGGTTCACCGAGCGCACTGCATTTACAAAGAAAGATTTTACAAACTCGGTAATGACCCACAATGCAGTGTAACAAAATTGCATCGCTTTTGTTTATTGTGTCTCCATGTTACCATCATCACACACAAAATACAACCCACTGCACAATTTTTAAAATCCACTGAACAGCATGCAATGACACAATGCGGTGCTTGCCCCACAGAACCTCACGCACGCTCTGGACGTACTGCAAGCACGCGGTCGCTCAAACTGCACCACGAACACCGGTGAGCAGCACCACGAACACCAATGAGCTGCAGAGCTGCGGAGAGAGCCCCTCGACTTTTTGTGTTCCATAGCAGAGTAGGAGGAAGAGTTGGACAAAAGCAAATTGCAATGCCTCCACGATGATGTAGTACATGTCGTCGCTTCTTGAGAGTGAGGAATGGACTGCAGCGTCACTGCCGCACGAGGCGAGGAGATGGTGGGGACTGGGACCCGGGATCACCCCGACCAGGAATCTGCTCGGGGCACCGCTCGGACATAAACAGGAAACAGACAACAGTGCAGCAATGAACCTCTCACAGTCACAACACAAAAAGGAAACAAATAGGAATGTACTGCACAAAGCAACTCGTAGGCTTTGTAACCTACTGCGCCAAGGACGAAGTTAGCTGCAACCGCACATTTTTCTTGCATCTGCTCGGAGTAGATCGCCACAGAACAGTCAGTTGATGCGCGAGAGCACCACCGCGTACCAGAACTGCACACATAAGAAAACTGAAACACATGAAGAGAGAAGGGAGTTGCGCCCATGAGAAAAATGAGCTGCGCCCGAGCCATGGGAGTGGCAGATCCGGGAAGGGAGGCAGAGGAAGAAGGGGTGGGCACAGGGGAAGAACAGGATGTGGGCGTAAGGAAGGCGGTCGACGGCGGCGTGAGAGGTGGCAGGGCAGTGGCCGGCGGCGTGAGAGGTGACAGTGGACTCACCTGATCCGTGGTGGGGGAATTCCTTCGACAAACCGTAGCATCCGTGGACGGGGTGGCCTGCTCGGGGTTGGATCTGCAGGGAGGAGGCGCGGGGAAGGAGGTGGTTTGGCGGCGTGGGAGACAAGGGGTGGGGCGGCATCGGCCTGGAGGGTGGTGCGGTGGCGCGGGGAAAAGGAAGCAGATCCAGGGGTGTCGGCGATCCAGGAGGAAGAGGAGGTGCGGCAGCCCCGGCCGGGAGGAAGAGGTCGCGCGGCGGCCCTGGCTGGGAGGAAGAGGAGCAGGGGAGGAAGTGGAGCCGGAGGTGGTGCGATGGCACGGGGGCGGGAGGTGGTGCGGCGGCGGAGGAAGGTGGGGGGGCGGCGCGGGGTAGGATCCAGGGGGCGGCGTGGAGTGGGAGCAATGTGGGAGAGGGGGGAGTTGGTGGTTAGTTTGTAGCTTCGGGGTGGGCGACGGGTGATAGCAGAATAAGCCCCGGGTGTGCAGAATAAGGTCTTAAGGGGGTGTTATCACAATAGACCCCACCATATATATATATATATATATATATATATATATAGATATATAGATATATATATATATATAATAAGGAGGCACTTGCGTACGTGAGGCTATAGCCCTGGTGGGTCCCCATTGTCATCCTCTCCAAGTAAAGTCATCTCCTCGCCCGTGCCTGCTTTCTGCCCGAAACAGTAAGCGCCGCCCGCCCCGCTTCCCGGTGCAGGCGATTGCTCTACCTTCAAACGACACAAGTGTCGTCCATCCGTCCATCTGCCGCCCACATTAATGATACGCGATTGCCGAGGCGGCTACTCTGGCGCCACACGTATGTCCCTCCACCGCCCACCATTGCTATATAAACTGCTGTGCCGGCCATAGCGGCAGTCATCCGCATCCCTTCCCTTTCTCCTGTCCACACCATTACTGCCCACCATGGCTTCCTCGCGCTCCAGCGCTCTTCGGACGGGCTGACAATTGACCACAAGGAGATGGCAGCCATTGCTATCGACCGGCTGGCCGGTAGGCAGCCAGAGGACGACGACATCCCAATGGAGAACATGGTAGTCGATGAAGCGGCGCCAACCCCTTCCTCCGTGCCATACTCACCGGTGCATTGCACCATGACCATCGGCGAGGCCCGTGCCCAATATATGGACACGATGAGGCAGATGCGTGAGGACTAGTTCCGAGAGGCGCAGGCGCCGCTGCCTACAACCACCATCTCCTCCAGGAGCACCTGCAGGCGGAGGAGCAGATCGCCGCAGAGCGGGCAGAGTAGGAGGCGATGCTCGACTCGTACCGCTCCGCCCGGGAGGGCCGCCTCGAGTGCTGGCGGTACCGCATGCGGGTGGCGGAGGCTGCGGCCACCTACAAAGAGGGCGATAAAGCGGGCGAGGCGCTGTTTGGCGAGACCGAGGACGCGGCAGAGGACAATGCCAGCTCCGACGAGTGCCCGCTCCGCTGGCGTCGATGAGGCCCTGCTCCGCCGAGGCCCCGCGGTGCCAACAACGAGGCAGAGGACACCGCCGGCTCCGCCCCGCCAACAATGAGGCGGAGGACATCGCCGGCTCAGCCGAGGCCCCTCCCTTCTGGCAACAGGGGGGGAGGGGGGATTTCCACCGCTCCGGCGAGGCAACGCCCACCGGCAACGAGACAGAGGACATCGCCGGCTCCGCCGAGGCCCCGCCCTACTGTCAATGAGGCCGCGCCACACAGAAAACAAGGAAGAGTGGAACACGGTATGTCGCCGCCGCTCGGGTCCAAGCAAGGCCACCGCTGCTACCCTCCGGTTGAAGCCAAGCTAGGCGGGTTGACTATTGATGGCCGGTTAGCTGTGCTGGAGAAGAACACTGCTTCTACTTAACTGCTGGTGCAGTTGGCTGACTGACACGTGGGCCCAACAGGCCACATGTCAGTTATGCAACTGCACTTGTAGTTAAGTCACTGAAGCTTCTGTTCGGCTCAGCGGGACACAGGTGGGTAGCTTCGGTTAATAATTATACCTCCAGCGCACCCCTTTGTAGTTGAAGAATGTATTAAATGTAATGAAATCCAGCATGTTTATATGAAATCCGACCGTGTATGAATGAATTTATTTCGATTAGTTTGAATTCCTGTATCACTCGCATTGGATGAACATGCAAAACAATACGTACTAGCATTATTCCTAGGGTGATCACCTCGTTTGCAGCAGTTTCACATGTACTCCCTCCGGTCCTTTCTAGTCTGCATACACGTTTTGTCTGCAGTCAAAGTATCTCTACTTTGACCAATCTTATACAAAAAAGTATGCAGTTTCACAATGTGCGAAGTAAAAAGGAACAGAAGGAGTACAAAGAGTTTGAGTAGCTTTTTGGCGTTTCTGTACATTGCAATCAAACACACAGGGCTGGTAATTCATAAAGAACATTCAAAACAATCGATAATTATTTATCTCAGCGACTCACATGTCAGAGGCAATATTTACTTCATAAGTAAAGAATAAAGAAAAAATTGATCGACGCTGCTGACAGCAAGGGCATCCCATTCGAAAATATCAAATGCGTGTCTTAAAATCAATGAGCAAAATTTGACAAGGTTGTCCCATTCCAAAATATCAAATGCCTACGATTGTGGAATGGGTAGGGTTTGCCATCAGTTCGGACATTGACATGGCACCTCGTGCTAAATAAACCAGCTGTTCTTTTTGTGCAGTTCCACCAAAATCAACCAAATTCGCGCGTAGCTTGTATGATTTCTCCCTTATATGTTGCAACGCCTTGAACTTATTGGCACCTCCTTTCTTGTGGTGGAAATGAATGATTTGATGTATTCATGAACATTTTGTGCAGTTCCCATTGAAATCAAGCTGATCACCCCTGCTTGCACAAATACAAAAAAAGTGATTAGTATAAAGCAAACTATACTATGAATTGACAGTTTAAACAGGCACCTACATGGTCCATGTAGAGCACACTTTTAGAAAAATGGAACTTAGCAGAAAGAATCCTAGAACAACATTGTACTCGCGCATCACAGCAAAAAAATGGAGATTTGTCAGTCCTTCTGAGCTGATGTTAGTTTGGTCTTGTGGGGAGTAATGTAACCATCCTTCAACTGCTCCTTCTGATGAGAATCCTAGAACAACATTGTACTCGTGCATCACAGCAAAAAAATGGAGATTTGTCAGTCCTTCTGAGCTGAAGTTAGTTTGGTCTTGTGGGGAGTAATGTAACCATCCTTCAACTGCTCCTTCTGATGAGAAGATAGACAGGGCTTCTTCATCCTGGCATAATCGGAACTAGTCACTTCACGTACTCCATATTCTTATTCAGAGGAAGATGATCCTGTTGTGCAAAGACAAGAGGACAACTAAATGCTAGCATCCCTATTTTCTCGAAAAAAAGGAAAGGAAATATTTAAAACAGCACAGATGAAGCACTTCTCAAGGACAATACCACTTTTTCATGACAATATCTAAACAGTAGCACAACACCAATAGAGATGACAAAGATCAATCATATGGATGAATTAGTGGGCGAGTACCAACCTTTGTCAGGAGGCTTATTGTGTAAAGCATACAGATCAAGCACTTCTCCAGAACCATCTGTTGCAATCTACTGTGGTGGCCATGCTTACTATATAATCCTCGATTAGTTTAATGTTTCCGACATCTTTTTGTGCAGTTCCACTAAAATATATGGTATCTTCAAAGAAGATCCCTGTTTGCACAAGTAGAGATAATTACGTATTACATTAAGAGTGTCATCAAATCAGTGGCAAAACAATTGCTCGTTCCAGCCATAGCAATAAATTAAGATGCAAAACTATATCATTACTTGTGTCATCATAGTTCCAGTGCTTCATTACAACACCGGGAGTTGATTTTTGTTTTTTCGCTTGTTCTTCCCCTTCATCACTTGGTTCAATAAAAGATAAGATTCGCCTTCAATGTAAGATTTGGCATGTCAATTAGAGAGCAGAAGTATAGCACTAAACAATGACATTAATTTTCTGATGGAAGTGGCAAAATACAGGCCAATAGTTGTGAAATATCTTTATCTTACCTCAATGGGATATTACGGTGCACATACAGATTGGAAGTCTTGTCTCCATTTGTGCAGTTCACTAATATCAAGCAACATTACCATACAAGTACCACAACATTTGAAAGCACACTGCAGAATCATGTGAAAGAAGGCTAGTACTGACCTCTCATGATGTGGAATTCAAACAACTCACAAGAAGAAGATCTGAACCAAATTTGCCAACACGGATAGGAAGTAAGATCTCCTCTTGTGCAGTTCCACTAAGATCAAGCAATCAAGCAATGTTGTCGGTGTGACATTTTGGTTGAACTACACAAAACACTCTTAAAACAAAAGGTATTTGTGCAGTGCAACAAAAGGTCACAATGGCAACGAGGTCAAGTAGATAACCCTGTTTACACAGAGGTGCAAAGGAAACAAATAGTGGTCAATAATGGTGGATGACACAGAAGCCAACAAAAAGAAGCATCTACCTTATCTAGATGGGAAAGAAAGCAAGACATTAGCATTTCTCAAACGTTTGCATTGATTAATATTAACATAGAGATTATATTAACAATAATATTCGTTAAACATGTAATTTGCTTTGGGCGCGGTTGGTTGTCTGCCCTACCTTGATTTCTTAAGTAATCTTTTATACCCGTATGCATACCATCATTTGCTGGCTCGCTGACTCTCATTTCTTTTAGTAACTGCTGACTCTCGTTAGATGCAAAAATTGTTGAAAAGAGAAAAGGCCCACGCAGCCATGCTAATTGGGCCTATGGCATGCCCAGCGACGCATGCAACCCCGGTATTTGGGCATAATCCCCAGCCCCCAGCGATAGCTGAGTGATGGCTACGACCAAGCAGATGACGCGGCGGCGCCAGCTTCAGTCTTCCTGTGATATTGCCTCCTGCCTGTCGTGCTCCTTCAATGCACTGGCTGCTCGACACTTGCTTTCTGGCTGTTGCACGCTTACTAGATGAGCTACATTATTAGAGGGTGTTTGTTTACAGGGACATTTTGGTGTAGGGACTAAAAAAACTCCGTGTCAGTCCCATCTAAACCAAACAGGAGGGACTTTTAGGGACTAAAAGTGGGCATTTTTGGGACTAAAGAAAGAAGACCCTGAGGGAGTCTTTTTGGGACTTTTTCCAACAGTTTCCCCTTCCAGGCATCGCACCTTGTCTCTATTAGTTCATTACTAGGGGTAACATGGTCTTTTAGCATGTCATTTAATAACTTCTAGTCTATGTTTAGTCCCTGGAACCAAGCAGGTAGGGACTAGGGAGTTGTTAACCAAAGAGGGCCTTAGATTAACAACAGCTAAAGAGTTGCACGGGGCAGTGGACGCACCAACACCATGTGCATGCACAGTCTGTTGCAACAAAGAACAAACAACCAAGGAGCATATTTGTGTTGGTCCCAGTTTTGTTATCTTTAGACACCTTTCCCTATGTCAACGCAACAAATCTAGTCCTGCTCAAACTCTACAGCCTTGTCCCCAAAAACAAAAGATCAGTTCGTTACAAATGTGTGTACTGCGTTTGTCGTTCTTTTCCCTTTTTGACCAACATAGGTGCTGGATAGCCAGTCTGTATTAGTACTTTCACCCCTTCCTTTCCTCTTTGAACCACGTCCTAGATTTATGCGATACAACTCTCCCCACTACTTTCCCACACTCCTTTCCTCTTTGAACCACGTCCTAGATTCATGGTATACATGCAGCTAGAGCAATGCATGTGGAATAAGTAAATTATACCTTAAGGTTCTTGGGGCATTGTTCGGTGGGCGACGGGATGGCGGCGAAGAAGAAGGGGTCGGAGGCCCTCCCACGCCGCCGCTGGGTGAAAGTGAACAGATGCGCTGGTAGTGGATTCCCTCCCTCGCCGACCGCGACAGCGTTAGGCCTCCTTCCCTTCCCGATGGTCGGATCCTGCCGGCTCTGTGAGTAGCAGTGAGGGGAGAGAGAGGCCAACGAAGTCTTGTTTAGATATGGAGATGGTGAGAGAGTGTGAAGAGAGCAGCTACAAGCGCTGAGGCTCCACCATGTATATATATACTAGAGAGAGTGTGTGAAGCGTGCAAACCCTAGAAAACAAGCGATGAGGCTGCAGCTTATAGAGTACGCGATGAGGTGATTATACGGTCACTACGAGATCGTATAGCTCTGTATCCATCCATTTTGACCAGTCAAAGAATCCTCCTGGCACAAATTATGCTCAAGTGTAGTTATCGAACCCGAGACCTCAAGTTTTTTTTGAGTGGAACCCAGGACCTCAAGTTTGATGAGCGAAGAGGCTAACCAGCTACACAACCCTCCCGTTATGTTCAACGAGAGGAAAATAACCTTTTATACATTCCTGCATTCGTGCGACAAGCATGTCGTGTTTTTTTTTGTGTGTGGGATTCATTGGGATTTAAATCATAATCGTGTCATGTGGCTTTGGTGGTAAGACTATCCAAAGTGGTGCAGAAATAATGCAGCCTTAGTCACCTTACCTCTCTCCACGTAGTACATTGGGTCTCACCAGTCAGAGGGTGAAACAAACAAATTAATAAGAAAAAATAAAAGCGCCAGCGGTGTATCTTACCTCACACATCTCGCTACTGCTCGGGAACACTATCCAATTGATCCCTCTGTTCGCTCACGTACTATTTTAAGTGAATCCTTATTATAACATGCACACAATTTTGGGAACTTGTACTCAACCTAAGTCAGTGTGCCACCGTATCTCATACTTACTACTCCCTCCGTCTAGGTGTAACAAGTCACGTTAAAAGGTGCAGCGGGACCAAGGTGCGTGCGTGTGCTTGTGTGTGTGTGTGTGTGTGTGTTTAACAGCATGTGTGTGTGTTAGAGAGAGCTACAGATCGACCTCCTCCTACAGAGAGATGGTGTGTAGTATACGATTTTAGCCCCGAGAGTCGGTGCATCCTCTCGTTTCTGGGCGTGTCCGGTAGGGACAGGCGGACAACTGCCACGCCCGCTCCTGACCAGCCTAGCCCACCCAAAGCCCCTCCATTACCCGCGCGCGCTTCCTTCCCGAAACGGTCAGCGCCGCTCTAAAGAATTGGTGCCACATTCATGCCCGGGTAGAGCGGACGCGACGTCTCACTGGCGCAAGAGCGATGGTTGCTTCGTCCGTCCAACTTACTGCTGGGTCTACGTGATTTGATGGCTCATTCGTCTTTATTACTGAGGTGGTAGGACTACTGGATGTCCCACGCTTTCGGCGAAAGGAGGTACTACTAGATTACAATTTTCTCCATTCTTACAGCAGAGGAGTGCAAGAGCACTGAAAACATGCAGGCTCAGTGATTACATGGCCCACCTCACACTATCAGCATATTTTCTGGACACCGTGCGACACCTAACTCTTTACATAGTACTCCCTCCATTCCTAAATACTACTAGATGAGTCCCCGCGCGTTGCCGCGGAACAGCCGTATATCTCTCTGCGTAAAATTATCGATTTCATAGAACTAAAAAAACTCTATAACCTCATGACAAATGTGGTAGCCAAACTAAAAAAACTCCCATCATCATGAGATCATCCGACGTAAGGAAAAAAGATCAGCCAACGCCTACTGCATAATGGGATTATAATTTTCTTTTTGACATGTTAATGGGACTTAAAAGCTCACTTACATGCATGCTACCGGTGCATGCTTGCGTGCAGACATGTTGATGTGATTTAAAACCCACTCACATGTATGCATCGGTATTTCTGCATGCTTGCATGTGGTTTAGTGCAGAGCCTCTCAACGTCTAGATCAGACGGCTATTATGGACTGATTTAGTTCATCTAACGGCTACATTAATTTTGATGATGTGGCTCAAGGAGAGGATAGTGAATTCCTAGTAGTGGGGGCTAGCTATTACTAGTAGATAAGTCTTTGTAGAGAATCCACTAGGTGAACTACATACGAAACAAAATGAATGAATATACACTTAAAATGCATCTATATACCTCTGCATGTGGTTCATGGTGAAATCTGTACAAAGACTTATATTTAGGAACGGAGGAAGTACTAGTATAGTACGTACTGTAATTTATCAGCGAGACAAATTTGTACAATGCTATGAAGCTTCCAGCTTCTGTTACATGTATCTTGCGTCCAAGGTTGCCCGTTGCAACATTTCATCAAATACAAAGGAGACTAACATGCATGCTATTGCATCTCAATGATTGACAGATCATAGCAAATATGTACTCCCTCTGTTCCAAAATAAGTGCCTCAACTTTATGCAAACTTTAGTACAAAGTTGTAACACTACTAAAGTTGACACTTATTTTGGAATAGAGGCAGCTAAAGAAAAAACGATCCATGCAGTCCCTAGCCCTTGAACCATGAACCGTAACCAGGCTTCAATTTGCTGGCAACGTTTGAGCTTGCTAAGAGATGAAGTTTGCAACCTTTTGACCATCGGATCATTTTGTGTAATTTCACCAAAATCGAGATGAGCATCCATGTGGCAAAGAAATTGAAGAAGCGTGATTAGAATAAGATTACTGGGACTAGTTGATGAGACATAAACTCATCACAAATATAGTACGTAGAAGCCAGTAGAGGTATGTGTGGGGCAAAGAAGTAGAGAAATATCCACATGGAGTGATGTGCCCAGCTGGAGCAGTGGTGCAAGCCGGCTGTAAAGGGAGTTGTACCTGAGGGACGTAGCTCAACCTTGAGGAGGGCGGCGGGAGGTGGGAACTGCCCATGTCGCGGCAGTGAGCAAGGGGCGAAGGCAACCTCACTGGCTTTGTGAGAGAGAACGGCGAGGACCCCTGATCGGGACGTGCCGATAGTGGGTTTTCGCCGTCGGCGACGGCGACCGCATCTACACTAAGCATCCACCCCTTCCCCCGACGGACATGATCCGCCGTGATGTTAGAGATGTGGCCACAGTCGTTTGGTGCAAGAGAGTGTGAAGAGAGCAACCCCAGCAAGCAACCGTGTAGGCTGGCCCGTCCTGACTATGTATATAGTGGAGTGGTTTCCTTTTCTCTCCATATGAACCTATCATATTGCGTATGTGCCACTGAAGAAAATAAAACTTTATTTATAAATGACGCGGCACCTACTACTCGTTCTCCTATAACCTTGCGCTTGGCATCTCCAAAATATTAACCTTGGGATTGGTTGTTCGCCTCTTCGGGAAGTCGAGCAATAATGGTAGTGCAGTGTATATCGTTCTGGCTATATGAGACCGAATGAATTGCTGCACGTCCACCACGTGGGCGAGGGTCGAGGGGCGAGGGAGAGTGCTACATATGGAGCAAAATGAGTGAATCTACACTCCAAAATACGTCTGTATACATCAGTGTTTGGAGTATGTACTAGTAGTTCATATTGAAATCTACTAAAGGACATATATATTCCAAACAATATGATATAATCTCTATAGCGAAGGTAGTAGGGACGAGGAGTAAACGGAGGGAGTAGTAAATTTTTCTCCTCATCCTGCGAGCCACCGCGCCCATGGGCGAGGGAGTGGGCGTAAGGCGGACAGTACTAAGCAAGCTTCACCTCATCCTGCGAGCCACCACGCCCGTGGGCGGGGGAGACGGCGTACTAAGCAAGCTTCTCCTTGTTGTACGAGTTGACGGGACACATCAAAAGTACTCCAGTGCATAGAGCCTTGCCTCTATGGTAGGCCCCACATGGTTTGCCTCTTTTTTTAACATAAGGCGTCAAGTCGCAATTTGTTTGTTCACCCGTGGTAGACGATCCTCCCTCCACCAAGTGGACAATCAGTACACGTGCCAAATTACCATGTGGGCTGCCTTTTTTGTACAGAAATGAGCTCCACCGTGTACCCGCATGGGTGTGGTTGGGAAAGAGACGGGAGTACGTGCGCCGTGCATGCACCTCTTCTCTTCGTGCACGTCCCCCACCTGCGTGGATATGTGTGATAGATACAAACCACGTTCGTGAGTGTTTTTTGTTTGGGGGGGGGGGTTGATTTCGTGAATGTATTTGTGGGAATATGTGTCAATGACATCTCAAACAAAATTTTGCATGCAATGTGTGTGAAATGGAGGCCTATCCATATCATATATAGCGGGTCGGGTACTCCACGAGAAGAGAGGGAGGGGTCATAGATATCGATAGAGTCGAAGAGAGGATCAAGTGGGTGGGTGCGAGATTGATGAAGAGAGCCATCAAAATTGTGTGTGTGTGCAAGTCAAAGATATAGGGCGACTGACCTACCGGAACGTCAGAGGGCACATGTCAAGTTTGTGTGTGGCAGGGAGACATGACTAGAGCGCTCGATGTATCGGTGTGTGTGTGGGGGGAGGTGGGGGGAGGGGTAGGCAGAGGCCTAACTATAGAGGTAGCACGACTCGTATATGTGTTGAGAAGGAGAGACCCAACTATGTCTTGAGGGAGATCGGTCGACATCCATACATAACTGAAGGACGAGAAATATGATGGGACAAAGAGAGAGAGAGAGAGAGAGGAGAGAGAGGGAGGGAGAGGTAGGGATATGGGTAGAGTGTTGGATGGGTGATGGAGTTGCTTCTCGAAGATGGTGGGAGAGGCCTACTAGACAAACTGAGGGTGGAACTGCAATGTTATCAATAAGAGTGGGGATGTGTTTTTGTGTGTGCCTGTGTGTGATAGATCTGTCGGCACGCATCCATGGATGATGAAGGGGAACCATGTGTTCGGTAAGCAAACCTAACTAGATTGGTAGATCAATTATTGTTTGTCAGAGGAAGGGAGAGACATAACTAATGAGGTAGATCGATCGACGCGTGGGTAAAAACGAGTTATAAGGACCTAGCTAGCTATATGTATAGCGAGAGATCGGTCGGTGTACATCCATTTGTTAGAGGCAAATAAGGCCCAGCGAGACGGATAGACCGAGAGAATGGATCTAGCAGGTGGTGTGAGAGGCCCATCTACTAGCTAGATAGGGGGAGGAGTGTGCGGTTGTGAGATCGATGAAAAGAGAGGCGAGAGTTTACATGTGTGTGTGACCGTATGAGAGACACGAGGCAAGGACACATAAAGGAGGAGAAAGAAGGTGCGTGTGTATGTTGTAGGCAGGCATCACTGGAGAGGTTTATCGGTCGGTGTGTGTCGGAAAGGAGTTGTGGAGACTCTGGGAGAACGACCTAAAGAAAAAAAATGAATGTGCCTAGTGGATAGAATGCCGAGGGAGGGGGAGGGCGAGGAGGGCGTGTGCATGCACAAGAGAAAGTTAGTGGTAGCTACAAAGGTTAGAGGATTGTGTGGGTGTAAGAGACTAACAAAGATCATAATTTGCTATGAAAGTGGATTCATATATTTGAATAGGAGATCATAGTGTTTGAAACATATGCGTGCATGAATATGATAATGCATGATGTTCGCAACTCACAGCTAAATGTCGAACAATCTAAACCATACTATACATCAAACAATCTCACATTTTATTTGAATTTGTGATAATGTGTGGCGTTTGCAGCTTAAACTAAATATCGAACAATCTAAACAATACTATATATCGAACATTCTAATGATGATCGAAAGTGGATTCAAAAATTGAGTTCGAGTTCATATAGTACACATAGTTCATATGTAACTCGAGACTAATCATGTGGTGTGCTGTGAAGATAATACACAAACGATGGTTTAACTTGGCAATAATGATGATCGTAGATCTTATTAAAACAGAGAAACGAATTCAAATGCTTTGACTTCACAACAATCATTACTGTAGATCTTATTCAAATAGAGAAACGAATTCAAATTTAGTTCATATTGAAGCGGTAGTATATACGTTTGGAATGCACTCAAACGTTCATTTGAGTAGTAGGTTGCATGCATTATACATGTAGCGAAATATTTTAATTGAACATAACATGAATTCAAAGTTTTGAATGACATTTGTAGTGGGCATTGATTTGGTACAGTACACGTTAGGCTTGTCCGGAAATTTCAACCCGCGGCTTGTTAGCCCAAATTATTTAAGATATATCTTTGTCTCGTCGTGCTACAACTCCCTCCATCTCAACCCGTGCCTTGCTATTCTGAAATTGCAACGCGCGTGAAAACTCCCACCTCCTGTGAAATCCCGACACGTGAAATGCCCGAGGTAGCTGATAACCCACAAGTATAGGGGATCGCAACAGTTTTCGAGGGTAGAGTATTCAACCCAAATTTGTTGATTCGACACAAGGGGAGCCAAAGAATATTCTCAAGTATTAGCAACTGAGTTGTCAATTCAACCACACCTGGAAACTTAGTATCTGCAGCAAGGTGTTTAGTAGCAAAGTAATATGATAGTGGTGGTAACGGTAACAAAAGTAAAGACAACAAAAGTAATGTTTTTGGTATTTTGTAGTGATTGTAACAGTAACAACGGAAAAGTAAATAAGCAAGAACCAGTATATGGAAAACTCGTAGTCACCGGATCAGTGATGGATAATTATGCCGGATGTGGTTCATCATGTAATAGACGTAACATAGGGTGACACAGAACTAGCTCCAGTTCATCAATGTAATGTAGGCATGTATTCCGAATATAGTCATACATGCTTATGGAAAAGAACTTGCATGACATCTTTCGTCCTACCCTCCCATGGCAGCGGGGTCCTATTGGAAACTAAGGGATATTAAGGCCTCCTTTTAATAGAGAACTGGAACAAAGCATTAGCACATAGTGAATACATGAACTCCTCAAACTATGGTCATCACCGGGAGTGGTCCCGATTACTGTCACTTCGGGGTTGCCGGATCGTAACACATAGTAGGTGACTATATACTTGCAAGATAGGATCAAGAACTCACATATATTCATGAAAACATAATAGGTTCAGATCTGAAATCATGGCACTCGGGCCCTAGTGACAAGCATTAAGCATAGCAAAGTCATAGCAACATCAATCTCAGAACATAGTGGATACTAGGGATCAAACCCTAACAAAACTTACTCGATTACATGATAAATCTCATCCAAACCATCACCATCCAGTAAGCCTATGATGGAATTACTCACGCACGGCGGTGAGCATCATGAAATTGGTGATGGAGGATGGTTAATGATGACGATAGTGACGAATCCCCCTCTCCAGAGCCCCGAACGGACTCCAAATCAACCCTCCCGAGAGAGATTAGGGCTTGGCGGCGGCTCCTTATCGTAAAACGCGATGATTTCTTCTCTCTAATTTTTTTCTCCCCGAAGGCCAATATATGGAGTTGGAGTTGGCGTCGGAGGGTCACCAGGGGGCCCACGAGGTAGGGGGACGCGCCCAGGGGCGGCGCCCCCCACCCTCGTGGACAGGGTGTGTGCCCCCTGGTCTTCTTCTTTGGCAAGGATTTTTTATTAATTATCCTAAGATATTCCATGGAGTTTCAGGTCGTTCCGAGAACTTTTACTTTCTGCACAAAAACAACACCATGGCAATTCTGCTGAAAACAGCGTCAGTCCGGGTTAGTTCCATTCAAATTACACAAGTTAGAGTCCAAAACAAGGGCAAAAGTGTTTGGAAAAGTAGATACGACGGAGACGTATCAACTCCCCCAAGCTTAAACCCTTGCTTGTCCTCAAGCAATTCAGTTGACAAACTGAAAGAGAAAAACAAAAACTTTTACAAACTCTGTTTGCTCTTGTTGTTGTAAACATGAAAAAGCCAGCATTCAAGTTTCAGCAAATATTATGAACTAACCATACTCACAATAACACAAAGGTCTCACAGTTAGTCATATCAATAGCATAATTAGCTAGCGAGCTATAATAACAAAACTCGGATGACATCACTTTCTCAAAATAATCATAACATGATATAATAGAATGGTATCTCGCTAGCCCTTTCTGAGACCGCAAAACATAAATGCAGAGCACCTCGAAAGATCAAGGACTGACTAAATATTGTAATTAATGGTAAAAGAGATCCAATCAAGTCATACCCAATATAAACCAATAATAATGAATGCAAACGACAGTGTGCTCTCCAGCGGGTGCTTTTTAATAAGAAGGGTGATGACTCAACATAAAAGTAAATAGATAGGCCCTTCACAGAGGGAAGCAGGGATTTGTAGAGGTGCCAGAGCTTGGTTTTTAAAATAGAGATTGAATAACATTTTGAGCGGCATACTTTTGCTGTCAACGCAACAGCTATGAGATGATATCTTAAATGCTAAACAAATTATAGGCGGTTCCCGAACAGAATGGTAAAGTTTATACCCCCCTCCTCCACAAGCATCAATCCATGGCTTGATCGAAACAACGAGTGCCTCCATCATTCAATGGGTCCCAAGTGGAGTTTTGTTTGCAATTATTTTGATTTAGTTTGCATAAAGCATGGGACTGGGCATCCCGGTGACTAGCCATTTTCTCGTGAATGAGGAGCGGAGTCCACTCCTCTTGAGAATAATCGCCTAACATGGAAGATAAGGACAGCCCTAGTTGAAACATGAGCTACTCGAGTATACAAAATAGAATTTCATTTGAAGGTTTGGAGTTTTGCACATACAAATTTACATGGAACAGAAGGTTAATACCGCATATAGGAAGGTATAGTGGACTCATATGGAACAACTTTGGGGTTTTAAGGAGGTTGGATGCACAAGCAGTATTCCCACTTAGTACAGGTGAAGGCTAGCAAAAGACTGGGAAGCGACCAACTGGGAGAGCGACAACAGTCGTAAACATGCATCAAAATTAATTTACACCGAATACAAGCATGAGTAGGATATGATCCACCATGAACATAAATATCGTGAAGGCTATGTTGGTTTGATTCAACTACATGCGTGAACATGTGCCAAGTCTAGTCACTCAATTCATTTAAAGGAGGATACCATCCCATCATACCACATCATGATCATTCTAATAGCATGTTGGCACGCAAGGTAAACCATTATAACTCGTAGCTAATCAAGCATGGCACAAGTAACTATAATATCTAGATGTCATTGCAAATATGCTTATTTCATAATAGCTAACTCAGGAACGATGAATCATCATATTTACAAAAACAAGAGAGGTCAAGTTCATACCAGCTTTTCTCATCTTAATAAGTCCATCATATATCATCATTATTGCCTTTCACTTGCACGACCGAACAAAGTGTATAATAGTAAGAGTGCACGTGCGTTGGACTAAGCTAGAATCTACAAGCATTCAACTCAAGAGAGAAGACAAGTAATATGGGATCTAAGTTAAATAAACCATCATGCATATAAGAGCCACTAAGCATTTTCAATATGGTCTTCTTGACCCCCAAAGAAAGGAAAAGGAAAACTATTTACACGGGAAAGCTCCCAACATGCAAAAGAAGAACGGGAAACATTTTTGGGTTTTCCTTTTTAATTACTACAGCAAAGAAATAATTCTACTACTAATTTTTTTGGTTTTCTAAAGGTTTATTAAACACACAAGAAGAAAGCAGGAAAAAGAAAATAATCTAGCATGGATATTACAATGAAAGAGTATGAAGACCGACATCTGGCAATGAGTGTGTGTGTGCATAAATGTATTGTCGGTGGGAAATACGTACTCCCCCAAGCTTAGGCTTTTGGCCTAAGTTGGTTTATTGCCAGGGATGGCCTGGCGGATACCCGTAAGTGAAGCTGGGGTCATACTGTGACGCAGCGGCTATCGCCTCCTGAGCTGCAGCGTAGCGTCGAGCTGCTTCCGCTCTTTTCTCGTACTCATCTGCCTCTTCTCGGGTAATAATATATCTTCCCTTTGTCTGAAAATCAAAGAAGGCAGGAGCAGGAAGAGTAATATGGACTACATGACGTTTGTTAAAGATTAGTCGATACTGAAGAGGTGGTTCTGTCATCTCAACAAACTGGTGGGAAACCATTAAAATCTAAATACGAAGGGGGTAACTCCATATCACCTCAGGAATGTCTATCTCAAGAAAATTAGCTAAGCGGGTTGCATAAATTCCTCCAAAGAAATCTCCGTTATGTCTATTCTGATGCAACCTTCGAGCTACAATGGCTCCCATATGATAAGATTGGTCTCCCAACACAGCACTTCTGAGAATGCTGAGATCAAGGGCACATAAGTGACATACTTCAACCTTAGCATTAATGCATCTACCTATAAAGAGAGCAAAATAGTGTATAGCAGGGAAATGAATGCTCCCTAAAGTGGCTTGTATTATATCTCTAGATTCCCCCACAGTTATTTTAGCAAGAAAGTCTCTATATCCAGATTTAGGGGGATCCCTGACACTACCCCATGATGGAAGCTTGCAAGCAGAAGTGAAATCCTCTAAGTCCATGGTATAAGATTTGTCATAAAGGTCAAACATGACTGAAGGAGAATTACGCGAAGATGAAAACTCAAACCTCCTCACAAATGAACTTGTGAGATCATGATACTGGGGGCATTTGTCAGCTTCAAAGTCCTCAAGACCGGCGTTGCGCAAATATGCACTAAATTCTTCTTTGATTCCCACTTGATTCATAAATTTTTTCGAAGGCCATTCACAGGGCCTAACAGGAGTATCTCTTGGTGGTTCCTCGTCAGCATCACGTATTGCAAGCCTGGGGCCTTGTTTTCTTGAAGAGCCACCTTGGAACATCATCCTAAACATATTGTTTCCTCTGAAAAATTTCTGAATTTTTTAGTAACTTCAAATAAAAGTGAACCAACTTCAAATAAAATTGATAGCAACAACTCCTACAAGTGCCTAGAGCCTATATAAAGCATTGGAACTACTTGTAACCATATAAATTTGACATGCAAGATCAAGAACATGGTCACCTATGCAGCACAAATTTGCAATGAATAAAGCACTAGAACAAAAACTAATTGGACCAATGGAGGAGTCACATACCAAGGAACAATCTCCCCAAGCAGTTTTGCGAGAGGTGCTTTGAGCAAGGAGATCTAAAATCACAGCAACGGGGGCTGGAACTCGTGCTTGAGTTGGTTTTTGTGTTTGTGTGAGGCAGAGGAAGAAGATGGGTGCAGGAATAAGTGGAGGAGGGCCACCGTGGGCCCACGAGGCAGGGGGCGTGCCCAGGGGTGTAGGGCGTGCCCTCCACCCTCGTGGCCAGGTGGCAGCTCCCCCCGCGGTGATTTTTGCAAAGTAAATTCTTAAATATTCGCGAAAAAATCATATTAAATGGGCATGGCATTCTGAGGACTTTTATTTTCGGGATATTTTTATATTGCACGGATAAGTCAGGAAACAGACAGAGAAATACTATTTTACTTTATTTCTACTAAATAACAGGAAATATAAAGAGGGTACACAAGGTTGTGCTTCTAGTTTCATCCATCTCATGTTCATAAAAAAGAATCCACTAACAAGGTTGATCAAGTCTTGTTAACGAGCTCATTCCGATTAACACGGAACCGGAAAAATTTCGAATATCACTATGTTACCTCAACGGGGATATGGACATCCCCAATAATAAGAATATCATACTTTTTATTGACAGTAGGGAGAGGAAATTCAAAACCTCCAAATATAATCGATGGAATTTTTCCAATAGAGTTGATACTGTGGACCTGAGGTTGTTTCCTCGGAAAGTGTACCGTGTGCTCATTGCCATTAACATGAAAAGTGGCATTGCCTTTGTTGCAATCAATAACAGCCCCTGCAGCATTAAGGAAAGGACTTAGTGATCTCGGTGGGACCAAAATGGAGGAATCGGTCAGACCGAGAATCACAAAGAAGTTTTGGAAGTTTAAGTCTCTGACGAATCGGGGACTCCGAGTGCTCCTCACACAGAATGGTTCGAATCTGTCTTGATAAAATTTTGTGATGTAGCATGAATAGAGTTTGAGACGAGAAAAGCATAGATAGCTAGAGAAGGTTCTTAGGCATTCTTGTCCATCCACTTGGCCAAAGAAAAAAAACCAATCAATCAAAACAACAAGTGGATGTCCTCGAATGAGTAAAATGTGCAACCAACATGCTCACACAATAAAATGACAAATGAAATATGTGGCAAAGCATGCACAACCAAATATAGCATCTATCAAACAATTGGCGATGACCAGGTCATCTATATATGAGTATATTGACTTAGGAGTCAAATGAGAACATTTGATCATAGGTCATACTCATCGTTTAAGCTCAAGTGGGGTTACCACTTTTACATAATGCATTGATGTGTTCACACCATTAGAGTTGCTTTGACTCAATTCTTAGAGGTAAGCTCCCCCTAGATGTGAGATCCCCTTTTAGAGGAATGAACTAACCTCGGGTTTTGTCGATGATGACTTAATGTAGGTGTTGAAGATGTGAATGCTCAATGTTGATGTAGAGCATTTGGAGCAATCTTATGGAGTGGGTTGCACTTTCAACATACCTACATGGGTTAGTCCCACAAGGAACAAAACAAGAATATCCATAAACATAGAGTGATGCACACACAAGATGATGTCCATGAAATCATTAGGTTACCTTGTCCCTTGCCTTACCAACATGAGGGTTTGTGACTCCTTGAACTAGTGCAAGATGTGGAAGTTGATTGCACTTGTTCTTGCCGTAATGATATGAGTGAAGAATATTGGCGGAGTCACCCTCAAGAACTCTCTAGTTCTTCTTCTTCTGGATCCACATCATCTTGATGGGAATCCTTGGATTTGTAGTTGTACTTGATGAAGTAGAACTTGACGTAGTCTTGGGAACCCACTTGACCAAGGCCTTGGGTGCTTCTTCAAATGCATCAATCTCCTCTTGAATCTTTTCCTTGCCTTTGTTCTTGTGGTCTTGTGGTGGAAGATCACCGTGCGTTTGTGTTCCCTTGAAGGAAGTAGGATCATACTTCTCTTGTTGAGGAACAAACTTCATCTTGGGGTATTGATCTTCTTCCCACTCAACTCCATTGGCATTGAACTTTCGTTCAAAACCAACACCTTGATTCTTCCGGTGCCTTCCTTGCTTGCGTACAATTTCCTCGAATTGCTTACTCCCGGCAAGACTCTTGTATACACCTTTCTCTATAATTCCCTTCAATAAGCTATTTTCTTGCTCAAGTGTAACTTGGCTAAGAGAATCATTAGTGGAATCAAGAGAACTACTAGAAGCAACAATATTTAGTTTAGCATAATCATTGTTACTACTAGAGGAAGAATCTTTCTTGTTCTTGTTACTAGACTTGACTTGAGGCATGTAAGTGGATAAGAGTAAACGCTTGGCAATATAAGAAGAACTTTTCTTGCGAAGATCATCATTGATTGCCTTTAAGAACTCATGCTCTTGCTCAAGATTGAGCTTTTCAAAGCGTAACTTCTCATGAGCCCTTAAAAGTTCTCGATGATTCTTGAAGATAGTTTCATGAGCTAACTTAAGAGTGTTTAGTTCTTTAGTTAGAAGCTCAATCTTCTCCTTATCATTGTCATTCGTTTTATCTTGTTTAGCATGATTAATTGACGTTCCATCAGAGTATTCATCACTAGAGTTGTCAACAAGTAAATCATCATCCCCTAGAAAGTCATCTTCATCACTATTGAAATCAACATACTCTGGATGTGTTACCTTTGGACCTTTGTCCATGAAGCATCTTCCAATTCCTTCATTTGGTGAGTCAAATATGTCGTAGGAGTTGGTTGACACAAGTGCTAGACCGGCAACACCTTCATCTTGAGTATCTTCGGAGTCGGAGTGATAGCTTCTCTCAGAGTGATGGTCGGAGTCGGAGCCGGATACCCATTCACCAACATGAGCTTGATGTCTTCGTTTTGTGTAGCTCCTTGATGACTTGTCCTTCCTTTCCGAATCCTTTCTCCTCCGTGAGGGTCTTTGTTCATAACGATCATCTCTACTCCTTCTCTTTTTTGGTGGTGATTCTTCTCTTCTACTTCTTCTTTTAGGAGAATCTTCTCTTCTTTTGTGGGGTGCCGTACACTCATTGGAGTAGTGTCCGGGTCTTCCACAATTGTAGCAATTACGCTCTCGACTAGAAGATCTTTTGTCATTGTATGACCTTGACTTGGAGCTTCTTTCTTTGCTTCTACTCTTGTAGAATTTGTTGAAGTTCTTCACCATTAAGCTCAATTCTTCATTGAAGGTTTGTTTCTCACTTGATGATGTGGGGGCTTCACATGAGGCTTTGTAAGCACCACTTGCCTTGTTGTGAAGTTCTTCCTTATCCTAAAGTGACATCTCATGAGCAACAATTCTTCCAATGACCTCCGTTGGCTTGAGATCTTTGTAGTTTGGCATCATTTGGATCAATGTGCACACGGTATCATACTTTCCATCCAATGCTCTTAGGATCTTCTTGATGATGAATCTGTCGGTCATCTCTTCACTCCCTAAGTCGGCAATCTCATTTGTGATAAGAGCAAGCCTAGAGTACATTTCAGCGACACCTTCACCATCCTTCATTTTGAACTTGTCAAGCTGACTTTGGAGCACATCCAACTTGGATTCCTTGACGGAGTCGGTACCTTCATGCATACCAATCAAAGTGTCCCAAATTTCCTTTGCATTCTCAAGACGGCTGATTTTGTTGAATTCTTCGGGACACAATCCGTTGAAGATGATATCACAAGCTTGAGCGTTGTATTGTAGCATCTTCAATTCTTCCGCATTAGGTTCAAGGTTCGGCTCTCTCCCATCAAAGAATTTACCTTGCAAGCCAATACAAATAATAGCCCAAACGGCGGGGTTATGTCCAAGAATATGCATTTTCATCTTATGTTTCCAACTAGCAAAATTAGTGCCATCAAAGTAAGGACCTCTACGGTGATAATTTCCCTCGCTAGACGCCATACTCTCCTAGGTTGTGAAACCAAGGCTATGACCACCAAAATCTATGGGAATCAAAGCAAATGGAGACCGAGGCTCTGATGCCACCTGTAGGACCTTGAAGTATGTCTAGAGGGGGGGTGATTAGACTACTTGACCAATTAAAAACTTAACCTTTTCCCAAGTTTAGAGTTTGGCAGATTTTAGCAATCTATGGACAAGTCAAGCAATCATCACTCAAATCAAGCAAGCATGCAAAGAGTATATAGGCAGCGGAAATTAAAGCATGCAACTTGCCAGAAAGTAAAGGGAAGGGTTTGGAGGATTCAAACGCAGTTGGAGACACGGATGTTTTTGGTGTGGTTTCGATAGGTGGTGCTATCGTACATCCACGTTGATGGAGACTTCAACCCACGAAGGGTAACGGCTGCGCGAGTCCACGGAGGGCTCCACCCAAGAAGGGTCCACGAAGAAGCAACCTTGTCTATCCCACCATGGCCGACGCCCACGAAGGACTTGCCTCACTAGCGGTAGATCTTCACGAAGTAGGCGATCTCCTTGCCCTTACAAACTCCTTGGTTCAACTCCACAATCTTGTCGGAGGCTCCCAAGTGACACCTAGCCAATCTAGGAGACACCACTCTCCAAGAAGTAACAAATGGTGTGTTGATGATGAACTCCTTGCTCTTGTGTTTCAAATGATAGTCTCCCCAACACTCAACTCTCTCTCATAGGATTTGGATATGGTGGAAAGAGGATTTGAGTGGAAAGCAACTTGGGGAAGGCTAGAGATCAAGATTCATGTGGTAGGAATGGAATATCTTGGCCTCAACACATGAGTAGGTAGTTCTCTCTCAGAACTGGTAAGTTGGAAGTGTAGGTTTGTTCTGATGGCTCTCTCCACGAATGAAGAGGAGGTGGAGGGGTATATATAGCCTCCACACAAAATCTAACCGTTACACACAATTTACCAATCTCGGTGGGACCGAATCAACAAACTCGGTCAGACCGATTTAGTAAACCTAGTGACCGTTAGGTTTTTCGGTGGGACCGACATGCGACTCGGTAGGACCGATATGGTTAGGGTTAGGGCATAACGTAATCTCGGTGAGACCGATTACACAAACTTGGTGAGACCGAAATGTTACAAAAGGGAAATAGAGAGTTTACACGCTCACTTCGGTTAGACCGAAACTTTATGAAGGGAAGCAGAGAGATTACAATCCCATCTCGGTCAGACCGAGATCCCTATCGGTGAGACCGATTTGCCTAGGGTTTGTGGCAGTGGCTATGACATCTGAACTCGGTGGCGCCGGATAGAAAGAATCGGAATGAGAGATTTTGGCTTTAGGTTTAGGTCATATGAGGATGTGAGAAAGTAGTTGACGGTATTTGGAGCATATCACTAAGCACTTGAAGCAAGAGGCTCATTAAGCAACACCTCATCCCTCCTTGATAGTATTGGCTTTTCCTATAGACTCAATGTGATCTTGGATCACTAAAATGTAAAATGAAGAGTCTTGAGCTTTTGAGCTTGAGCCAATCCTTTTTCCTTGATATTTTGAGGGGTCCACTTTCATCATCCATGCCATGCCATTCATTGAGCTTTCCTGAAATAATAGTCTTGGAATAGCATTAGCTCAATGAGCTATATATTGTTATGAATTACCAAAACCACCTAGGGATAGTTGCACTTTCATCATAACGTTGATTACTTGATTGTGGGTTATCAAGATCAACAGCAGGTTCAGCTTCTACATCATTATCATTACTAGGTTGAGCATCAACATGAACATTATCATTAACATTAACACCAGGTTCATGTTCATCACCTGATTGTGTTTCAGCATCAGAAATAGAAATATCATTTAAATTCTCAGGTGGTTCTGCAATAGGTTCACTATAAGTTTGCAAAGTCCTATTATTTTTCCTTTTCTTCTTTTTAGAAGAACTAGGTACATCAATATCATTTCTCTGAGAATCTTCCTCGATTCTCTTAGGGTGGTTGTCGGTGTCAAAACCGGCGGATCTCGGGTAGGGGGTTCCGAACTGTGCGTCTAGGCGGATGGTAACAGGAGACAAGGGACACGATGTTTTAACCCAGGTTTGAGCCCTCTCGATGGAGGTAAAACCCTACTCCTGCTTGATTAATATTGATGATATGGGTAGTACAAGAGTTGATCTACCACGAGATCAGAGAGGCTAAACCCTAGAAGCTAGCCTATGGTATGATTGTTGCTTTTGTCCTTCAGACTAAACCTCTCTGGTTTATATGGACACCGGAGAGGGCTAGCGTTACATAGAGTCGGTTACAACGGGAGGAGATCTACATATCGTATCGCCAAGCTTGCCTTCCATGCCAAGGAAAGTCCTATCCGAACACGGGACAAAGTCTTCAATCTTGTATCTTCATAGTCCGGGAGTCCGACCAAATGTCATAGTCCGGCCATCCGGACACCCCTTAATCCAGGATTCCCTCAGTAGCCCCTGAACCAGGCTTCAATGACGACGAGTCCGGCGCGTAAATTGTCTTCGGCATTGCAAGGCGGGTTCTTCTCCAAATTCCATATACCTGTTGAATAGTGTCCGGCTTCTGATGAATGTTGCGCTCCTTGGCTTCTGCGCCCAATAATGGCCATCTTCCACGTGTCAAAAGAATGCAAAAAGATAGGGTTTTTTTTCATTTACCCCCCTTAGCTGCACAAATGGGCCACCTATAAAAGAGACGGGGATTTAGATCCGAATCACACCATCTTCCCTCCGCGAGCATTCATCAGAGCGCATTCGACAGAGATCCATTCCATCATGGCGAGTCAACGTAGCTCCTCCTCTCGCCCCTCCAGCCCTCGGCCTGAAGATTGGGAGAGGTGTTCCGTTCCGCACAGCGAGCTAGTAGCGCTCCAAACCAAGGGGCTCCTCCCCCCCAGCATACATGGTCCGAGTTCGAGCCGGGCTTGCCACCTATAATGACGGAGAGCAGGCGGAGAGCGTCCCCAATCCCTCCAAAGTAGAGCGGGTATGCCTTGTCCCTTATTTAATAAGAGGGCTCGGATTTCGAATTCATCCGTTCCTCTGAGGGCTCCCGGAGTTCTATGGCCTCCAGCTACACAACCTCACGCCTGCCTCCATAATGCATATTGCGGGCTTCGTGGCCCTTTGTGAGCTGTTTTTGGGCATCGAGGCCCATTTCGTGCTGTGGAAGAAGTTGTTCTGCCTCGTGGCCCGCTCTCAGGAGGGGTCGATTTATCAAGTGGGCGGAGCCGAACTATGGCGCATCGCCGGGACCGGATATCTATCCGGAACCCCAAAGAAGGCGTCCGAGGACTGGCCTTCGGAATGGTTTTATATAGAAGACGTCCCCTGCCGGACCCTGTACGGATCAGCCTCCCTGAGTTCAATAATGCTCCCTTGAAGAAACGCCTGAGCTGGCGTCCATGGAGCCCTCAGAGGGAAACTGACAGGGACGTCCTTTACCTGATGAGCCGGATAAGGTTGTTGGCTCAATTCGAACTGACCATGATCGAGGTCATGGCCACATGCATTACGCGCGGGGTGCAGCCGCTTCAGTACAGAGGCCACCCCATGTGGGATTTCAACAGGGAGGACGACACCACCCAGTGCGGTCGCAAGGGGCCGGATTCGGCTGCCACTCTAACGAAGATCTTATCCGCTTTGTACAAGGGAGAAGAGGAGGAATTCCTCCGTGTTAACCCACGGGGCGGATTCTCTATGTACAATCCTCCAAGCTGGGTAAGCAAACACTTTCACTTGCCCATCCGTTTTCATATTCCCATAGTTAAGTACTTAGTCTAGCAATTTTAACGCAAGAGCTACGCCAGACTGTAAAGGAGATAAACAGACCTCCTCCACAACCCGAGGACCCAGAACGGTCCCTCGATCCGGACTCCCAAGAGGACCCGGACATGGCTGTGGAGCTGATTGATGGGGTGTTCCATCAATTGAGTAAGGACAACACCTTAGTGGCCATTATGGCCGATTATCCCAGACTACTTCCAGCCTCAAAGGTAACTGAGATCGAAGTCCCAGTATTTTCAAGAGGATCCATCTGTGCTTATTTTTGATCATCGTATACAAATGGCATTTTCTGCACAGGAAGTCCTTGAGGCGGAGGGCCGAACCCGCGGCGGCTAGCCAGCAAGGGCGATCGAGGCCCAGCGGGCTAAAAAGAAGTGCGGACCGGATCGAGACACTGGCGCAACGGTACGACATGCAATTGTAATGCCCATGATTTATGCCTTCAAGGCATACTAACGCTCATGCTCTCTTCAGGAAGAAGAGCGCCCGTCGGACTATATCCACCGGCCAGGCTTCAAGGCTGGGTCCGGAAGCGGAGGCGAACACGGGGCACAACGGACGCTCCTACGACAGAGGACATGGACGGGTTATCTGCCACCAATTCAGAGGTGGAGAGTGCCATGAACCACAGGCGTCGCCAGACTATTCTTCGTGACGCATGTTTTTCCCAAGAGGTGTTGGACGCCTTTAATACGGGAGATGCATACCTCCGTGCCGCTCAAAATGGTCTAGCCAGAGCCACAGAGCAGTATGTAAAAGACATACGGGTGAGTAAATCTGATAGTTATATATGTCAGTAGCCCCCGAGACTTGAAACCGTTAAAATAACTGATTTAAGGATCATTTGCTATGCAGGATCTTACAAAAAAGAATACACAACTGTCCCAGGAGCTAGAAGAGTGCAAGGCCCAACTTGAGGCTGCACTAGCCGCAACAGGGAAGGCCAAGGAGACCCCCTCTGGTAGTATATTCTTCGAGAGATGAGCATGTTGTGAAGTGCGGCATGTGTGCAATTCTGACAATAACAGATGGCACCGGAGTGGATCTGGACAAGCAGCAACCCTTGCGCCAGTTAAAGTCCGGCGAGAGCATGCTTACGAGGGTGAGACAAGAGAAGAACAAGCATCAAGATGCCAACACCCAGTTGGGCGAGGAACTAAAGGATGTTCGTGCTCAGCTGTCGGATTCCGTAAAGGAGAATCGGCAGCTTCGATGCGGCATTTTTAGTAAGTGCTTGAACGAACCCTCGAAAAAGAGTTCGGCGAGGAAGTCGATTGACAGAGTTATGTATGTAGGTATGCTGATAGGTCGTCCTGCGGAGGAAATGCCCGGTTCTACGGGTGACCTTCTTCCCAAGCTATTACAACTGCACGAACGAGTTCGGCAGGCGATGCAAGGCGTCGTCCAGGCTTTATGGCCATCTGTCTCCATGCCCGAAGGCGTTGGAGAGCTTACAGAGAAGCTAAAGGGAGCGCAGCAGCGCTTCCGATTATGGAAGATATCAGCCTGCCGTCAAGGTGCCAGGGAAGCCTGGGCCATGGTGAAGACGCGGTACACAAAGGCTGACCCAAACCACATGGCTGAGGTCAGACCTGTGGGGCCCGATGGGAAGGAGATCCCTGTCAGTTTAGTGTACGGCCAGGTAGAGCTGGCCGCCAAGTATTCCCAACAGGACTGTAAATTGGACAACCTGTTGGATGGTATTGAAGAAGAATATACCCAGTCAAATTGACTATGTGATTTGAAATGACATGTAAAATGCCTTCTAGCCGGATTGTAGATCATTTGTCATTGCGGACCTTTTCGCTTCAACCTCTAGACCCAAAAGTCCGGAGTGTGTCCGAACACCCTCTCGGTTATGTAAGAACTGGGGCATGCGTGGAGACCAGGCGTAGGGGTCATTAGTGCTTTAGCAGACAAGTGCCCAACTAGTTATGTTATATTACATGGTTAGTAAGAAACATCTTCCAGGGAGAATAGTTCCATTACAGGTTCCTTTCCCTGGGAGGCATGCCCTAAAGTGCATGTCCGGACTGCGAAAAAAGCAGCAAAGCATCTGGGGGCGGATAAATAAACAAGTGAAAAATCATCTTTTAGTTCACCGACCGAATATTCCCTTAAGAATGCTAGCTTTCGGCTTCACCCAGTCTGAGGTACACATCCGGCTGACCCGACAGTAACAATCGCAGAGGTGCTCCATTTACCACCTAGCCAAATAATCGGGAACGTAGGGGTAAGCACAGGAGCCAAGCAACCCAGCTTGGCCAAAACTTAAGTCATATCGATGCATATAATGGTGAATAAAAGGTACATGCGGAAGTGTGACACATGTGTTGGGCAAGAGGCCCATATAAATAAGCTTATGTTGAAGAAGCCCCCAGGTATAATGAGCGCGGATAGCGCATCAATTGTGTGTGAACGAGGTGCAAATGAGCCCTTAAAAGGCTGTAATAGAAGAAAGAGGGAGAAAGATAGAAATATAGGACGGCTAATGTGTAAAAAATAGACAGAGGAAGGAGACGAACACATAGTCCGGCGCTAGGCGTAGAATCTTCGTAGGCGTGTTGCGTTCCACGAGTTCGGCTCGAGCCAGTTATCTGATGCATTTCGTAGACGGCACGCTCCACCAGTCAGGACTTGGTAGATTACGAAGGGACCTTCCCATTTGTGCTTGAGTTTGTCCTTTTTCTTGTCCGGCAGGCGTAGAACTAGTTCGCCAACATTGTAAGTTTTGGCTCGTACTTCTCTGCTTTGATATCTTCGAGCCTGCTATTGATAGAATGTGGAACGAGCTTTTGCCACGTCGCGCTCCTCCTCCAATGTGTCGAAACTGTCCTGCCGATCAAGTTCGGCTTCTCTTTCTTCGTACATGCGCACGCGAGGTGAGTCATGAATTATGTCACAGGGCAGAACTGCCTCTGCGCCGTATACCATAAAAAATGGTGTGAATCCGGTAGTGCGGTTCGGCGTGGTCCGCAGCCCCCAGAGTACGGAGTCGAGCTCCTTTACCTAGTGCGTGTTAGATTCCTTGAGGGACCGCACTAGTCTGGGTTTGATGCCGCTCATGATTAGACCATTTGCCCGCTCGACTTGACCGTTAGTTTGTGGGTGATAGACTGAAGCGTAGTCGAGCTTGATGCCCATGTTTTTGCACCAGAGTTTAACCTCATCAGCCATAAAGTTCATGCCGTTGTCAGTGATGATGTTGTGGGGGACGCCGTAACGGTGTACGGCCCCTGATATGAAGTCTATCACCAGTCCGGATTCGGCCGTCTTAATAGGCTTGGCCTCTATCCATTTGGTGAATTTGTCAACTATGACCAATAAATATTATTGCTTGTGGGTTCCCCCTTTAAGGGGTCCAACCATGTCAAGCCCCCAGACCGCAAAATGCCAGGTGATGGGTATAGTTCGGAGGGCGGTGGGTGCCATATGGCTTTGGTTAGCGAATAATTGGTAGCCGACGCATCGTTGGACTAAGTCCTGAGAATCTGTCCAGGCCGTCGGCCAATAAAATCCAATACGGAAGGCCTTGCTTACGAGGGCCCAGGCTGCGGCGTTGTGCCCACCTAGTCCGGCATGAATTTCAGCCAGAAGGTTCCGCCCCTCCTCTTCGGAGATACACCTTTGAAGGACTCCGGTGGTGCTTTTCCTATAAAGCTCTCCTTCGTGGACTTTGTAGGCTTTAGATCGCCGCACTATGCAGCGTGCCTCGTTTTGGTCCTCGGGGAGTTCTTGCCTAGTTAGGTAGGTTAAGAATGGTTCTGTCCACGGGGTAATGACTGCCATTATTACGTGGGCTGAGGGTGTTACCTTGTTGGCAGAGCCTTCCGTTGCGTCAGAATGTTCGATGTCAGGTGGTGCGTCTAGGTCCGAATTGTTATTTTGGATTCCCCTTCCCACTATACGGATGTCTTGAACATCCTTTCTAGGAAAATGTCGGGGGGGGGGAGGGACCGCATCGTGCTTTGCGTCGATGCGTGCCAAGACGTCTGCTGCCTTATTGTTTTCCCGGGCTATATGGTGAAATTCGAGCCCTTCGAACCGAGCTGACATGTTTAGGACGACATTGCGATAAGCTGCCATTTTCGGATCTTTGCCATCCAAGTCTCCATTTATTTGGGATATCGCGAGGTTCGAATCCCCACGCACCTCTAGGCGCTCAAACTCAACGGAGAAACTTTGCTTCTTATCTTTTTTTTAAGATTGACGAATCAAATGATATTTCTGTTCTAATTTCTGCCGCTTCTTCTCCCTCTGAATCAAACTTTTTAATGCCCATGGAGACTGCCATCCGGAGACCATGTAGAAGGGCCTCGTATTTGGCTACATTGTTGGAGTCCGTATACATTATCTGGAGTACATATTGAACTGTATCTCCTGTTGAGGATGTCAGAACGACGCTAGCGCCCAGACCCGCTAGCATTTTGGAGCCGTCAAAGTGCATGATCTAGTTGGAATATGTGCCATACTCTTTAGGGAGTTCGGCTTCAGTCCATTTAGCGACAAAGTCGGCCAAAACTTGTGACTTGATAGCTCGTCTTGGATTGTAGGTTATGTCGAACGGGCGGAGCTCAATGGCCCATTTGGCAATCCGGCCCGTCGCGTCGCGGTTGTTTATAATATCATTAAGAGGTACTTCAGAGGCTACTGTTATTGAACACTCTTGAAAGTAGTGTCATAGCTTCTGGGACGCCATGAACACTGCGTACTCGATCTTTTGGTAATGCGGGTACCGGGACTTGCATGGAGTGAGGACAGTGTGGACACGTAGTAGACTGGTTTCTGGACAGGGAATTTGTGTCCGTCCGTTTCTCGTTCGACGACGAGCACTGCGCTTACAACTTGATGAGTTGCCGCGATGTACAACATCATTGGTTCGCTGATGTTAGGCACGGCCAGGACCGGGTTTGTTGCCAATATGGTTTTTATTTCTTCGAGTCCGGCCGTGGCGGCATTCGTCCACTCGAAGTGTTTGGTGCGCCGGAGGAGGTGGTAAAGGGGTAATGCCTTTTCTCCCAAGCGGGAGATGAAGCGGCTTAGGGCCGCCATGCATCCAGTCAATTTTTGTATTTGTTTGAGGTCCTTTGGAATATCTAATTTTGACAAAGCTCGGATCTTGGCTGGGTTTGCTTCAATTCCTCTAACGGATACGATGAAGCCCAAGAGCTTTCCGGCTGGTACGCCGAAAACGCATTTTTCCGGGTTAAGCTTAATGTCGTATGTTCGGAGGTTATCGAACGTGAGCCTCAAGTCGTCTATTAGAGTTTCGACATGCTTGGTTTTGACGACCACGTCATCCATGTATGCTTCAACTATTTTGCCGATCTGGTTGGCCAGACATGTCTGAATCATGCGCTGATATGTTGCGCCGGTGTTTTTGAGCCCGAAGGGCATTGTGTTGAAGCAGAATGGGCCGTATGGGGTGATAAATGCCGTTACGGCTTGGTCTGACTCTGCCATCTTAATTTGGTGGTAGCCAGAGTATGCGTCGAGGAAACACAATGAATCGTGTCCTGCGGTGGCGTCGATGATTTGATCAATGCAGGGGAGGGGGAAGGGATCCTTTGGGAAAGCCTTGTTGAGGTCTTTGAAATCGACGCATAGGCGCCAGGATTTGTCCTTCTTTGGTACCATCACCAAGTTTGCTAGCCAGTCCGGATGTTTTATATCTCTGATGAATCCGGCTTCCAGTAGTTTGGCTAGCTCCTCTCCCATGGCTTGTCTCTTAGGTTCAGAGAAACACCGAAGAGCCTGCTTAAGAGGCTTGAATCCTTTTAGGATGTTCAGGCTGTGCTCGGCCAGCCTGCGTGGGATTCCTGGCATGTCTGAAGGGTGCCAGGCAAAAATGTCCCAATTTTCGCGTAGGAATTCTCGTAGTGCGGCGTCCACATCAGGGTCTAGTTATGCCCCGATGGAGGCCGTTTTCGCAGGGTCCGTCGGATGGACTTGGAACTTGACTATTTCGTCTGCCGGTTTAAAGGAGGTGGACTTGGATCTTTTGTCGAGTATCACGTCGTCCCTGTCCACCATGGAGCGCAGCGCAGATAGTTCCTCGGCTGCTAGGGCTTCGGATAATGCCTCAAGGGCCAGTGCGGCTGTCTTGTTTTTTGCGCGGAGCGCTATGTCCGGATCACTAGCAAGAGTGATGATTCTGTTGGGTCCGGGCATTTTGAGCTTCATGTACCTGTAATGGGGTATAGCTTGGAAAATTGTGAATGCCTCTCGCCCTAACAGAGCGTGGTATCCGCTGCTGAACGGGGCCACTTGAAATGTGACCTCCTCGGATCTGTAATTATCCGGCATGCCGAAAACCACATCCAGTGTGATTTTTCCTGTACAACACGCTTCCCGACTGGGGATTATTCCTCTAAAGGTTGTGTTGCTTCGCTCAATGCGGCTCCAGTCTATTTCCATTTTTCGAAGGGTTTCCTCATAAATGAGGTTCAATCCGCCGCCACCGTCCATGAGTACCTTGGTAAGCCAAAAGACGTCCACTATCGGACTGAGGACCAGTGCGGCTGGTGCTCGGGCTGTCCGGAATTTAGGTTCGTCACTGGCATTAAAGTTAATAGCCGTGTCACTCCATGGGTTTATTGTTGCTGCCTGGTAGACTTCGGTAAGGTGCGGAGCATTCGTTTCCGCACATTGTTTGATGCGAAAGTCTCGAAGACTATTGATACCTTACTGGTATTCCTGGGGTGGTGCTCTGCGGATTCTGGAGTTAGAAGCTCCTCAGCACTTCTGGCCACCTGTCGGAGTATCCAACATGCTCTAAGACTATGAGTTGGTGTGACGCCCTCTGTACTATGAATTTTACAGGGTCCATTGAGCCATCCCTCCAGTACGGTTCCATACCCTATAGAGGGTTTTTGTTTTTTGTTGTTCGGCCCAGGTGTCTGGCGATAATGCGCCCTTTTATTACGGACTGGGATTGTATTCAGGGCCGGATTGTCCCAGAATTTTGTTTTGGTTTTCCGAACGCTTTCTGTCGCACAGTATTTTCGTACTATGGATGCCAAGTCGGCGAAGCGTGTAATTTCACGGTGACTTATGGCGTTGAGGATCCCGATGTCCGTGCAGTTATTGCAGAAGAATGAATTTGCATCCCCCTCGCGGCAGTCCTCTATCCTGTTCATAACAAGGAGGAACCTGGCCCAGTAATGGTGTACTGTTTCTCTAGGCTCTTGCCGAATTTGGGATAGATCCCATATATTTGGGTGGGTGGGTGGAGTTAAATCCAGAACCTCACCCAATCTGAGACTCAGGGGCCAAGAAATTTCCAAACTCGGAAGCTTGGGTTCTTGGATGTTGTCCAATGAATCAGGCCCGCTGCCTGACTTTAGGTTCAGGGCTTGAGTGACGTCCCCCCTCCGCGGGTATCCGGTTTGGAGGGATCAGGAATCCGGACATATCTCGTCCTTAGGATGGGTGAAGATCCGTCGCATTATTCCTCCACCACTTCGACGTGGTGGGTGACCTGGGGAGAGTCAATCTCTCTCGGATCGGGTTTAAGCCCAATTTGATCGTAGTTTGTAGCGACTCCCAGGGCAGCGATGCGATCCAAGAGCTCGTTTAAGGAAGATAGCTCCATCGGATCTAACTTCTCGGCGAGTTCCGAGTTGACGTGGAGATCGCTTTCGATGACCCGAGAAGTCATCGTCGATGCGGTGGCCGAACAGGCAGTCATTAGAAAACCGCCTAGCCCGAGAGTTTGGCCGATAGCCAAAGCTCCTTTAGCAATAGCGCCGTCTTTAAAGACGGGGTGCAGCATCCTTCCTGAGGGTGATGACATAGAGGAACTCTCAATGACAGTAGCAATGTCGGTGTCAAAACCGGCGTATCTCGGGTAGGGGGTCCCGAACTGTGCGTCTAGGCGGATGGTAACAGGAGACAAGGGACACGATGTTTTTACCCAGGTTCGGGCCCTCTCAATGGAGGTAAAACCCTACTCCTGCTTGATTAATATTGATGATATGGGTAGTACAAGAGTTGATCTACCACGAGATTAGAGAGGCTAAACCCTAGAAGCTGGCCTATGGTATGATTGTTGTTTTTGTCCTACGGACTAAACCTCTCCGGTTTATATGGACACCGGAGAGGGCTAGGGTTACACAGAGTCGGTTACAATGGGAGGAGATCTACATATCATATGGCCAAGCTTGCCTTCCACGCCAAGGAAAGTCCTATTCGGACACGGGATCAAGTCTTCAATGTTGTATATTCATAGTCCGGGAGTCCGGCCAAAGGTCATAGTCCGGCCATCCGGACACCCCCTAATCCAGGACACCCTCAGTGGCCTTCAAGATACAAAGGTTCCTGAGTCATTCTACCGGTTCTAGTAGACACTCTAACAGCATAATCATTTTTCTTACTATTCATTTCATCAAGCACTTCTTTTTGAGCTTTAAGTACTTGTTCTACTTGAGTGGTAACCATAGAAGCATGTTTGCTAACAAGTTTAAGTTCACCTCTAATATCAGCGATATAATCACCCAAGCATTTAATCATATAGGCATCTTGTTTTAATTGTCTACCAAAATAAGCATTAAAGTCATCTTGCTTAAACATAAAGTTATCAAACTCATCCAAGCACTGACTAGCAATTTTAGTAGGAGGGACTTCAGCTTTATCATATCTATAGAGAGAATTTACCTTTACTACCTGTGTCGGGATATTGGGAGGTTCTTCAGTAAATAAGTAATTGAGATCATATACTTCTTCAACAGGCGGTAAATTAGGACCGTGTATTTCTTCAATAGGAGGTAAATTGTTAACATCTTCAGCTTTAATACCTTTTTCTTTCATAGATTTCTTTGCCTCTTGCATATCTTCAGGACTGAGAAATAGAACACCTCTCTTCTTCGGGGTTGGTTTAGGAATAGGTTCAATAATTGGCTCAGAAATTGGCTCAGGAGCTGGCTCAGGAGCTGGCTCGGGAGGTGCCCAATTATTTTCATTTGTCAACATATTGTTCAATAGAATTTCATCTTCATCCGGTGTTCTTTTCCTGAAAAGAGAACCAGCACAACTATCCAGGTAATCTCTGGAAGCATCGGTTAGTCCATTATAAAAGATATCAAGTATTTCAGGTTTCTTAAGAGGATGATCAGGCAAAGCATTAAGTAACTTGAGAAGCCTCCCCCAAGCTTGTGGGAGACTCTCTTCTTCAATTTGCACAAAGTTATATATTTCCCTCAAGGCTGCTTGTTTCTTATGAGCAGGGAAATATTTAGCAGAGAAGTAATAAATCATATCCTGGGGACTTTGCACACAACCAGGATCAAGAGAATTAAACCATATCTTAGCATCACCCTTTAATGAGAACGGAAATATTTTGAGTAAATAAAGGTAGCGTGATCTCTCATTATTAGTAAACAGGGCAGCTATATCATTCAACTTAGTAAGATGTGCCACAACAGTTTCAGATTCATAGCCATAGAAAGGATCAGATTCAACCAAAGTAATTATATCTGGATCAACAGAAAAATCATAATAATCCTTATTGGGAACGCAAATAGGTGAAGTAGCAAAAGCAGGGTCGGGTCTCATCCTATCTCTAAGAGATTCTTTACTCCATTTAACTAGCAACCTCTTAAGTTCATATCTATCCTGGCAAGCGAAAATAGCGGCAGAAGATTCTGCATCAAAAAGATAACCTTCAAGAATAGGAGGCATATTTTCATCATCACTCTCATCATTGTATTCAGGTGCAATAATTTCTCTTTCTCTAGACCTAGCAATTTTCTCATCAAGAAATTCACCAAGGGGCACAATAGTATCAAGCATAGAAGTGGTTTCATCATAAGTATCACGCATAGCAGAAGTGGCCTCATCAATAACATGCGACATATCAGAATTCATAGCAGTAGCAAGTTTAGGTGTCGCAAGCTTACTTATAACAGAAGGAGAATCTAGTGCAAGGCTAGATGGCAGTTCCTTACCTCCCCTCGTAGTTGAGGGCCAAATCTTGGTCTTAGCGTCTTTCAAGTTCTTCATAGTGTCCAGCAGATATAAATCCCAAGTGACTCACAGAATAGAGCTATGCTCCCCGGCAACGGCGCCAGAAAAAGGTCTTGATAACCCACAAGTATAGGGGATCGCAACAGTTTTCGAGGGTAGAGTATTCAACCCAAATTGGTTGATTCGACATAAGGGGAGCCAAAGAATATTCTCAAGTATTAGCAGCTGAGTTGTCATTTCAACCACACCTGGAAACTTAGTATCTGCAGCAAGGTGTTTAGTAGCAAAGTAATATGATAGTGGTGGTAACGGTAACAAAAGTAAAGACAGCAAAAGTAATGTTTTTGGTATTTTGTAGTGATTGTAACAGTAACAACGGAAAAGTAAATAAGTGAGAACCAGTATATGGAAAACTCGTAGGCACCGGATCAATGATGGATAATTATGCCAGATGTGGTTCATCATGTAACAGTCATAACATAGGGTGACACAGAACTAGCTCCAGTTCATCAATGTAATGTAGGCATGTATTCCGAATATAGTCATACATGCTTATGGAAAAGAACTTGCATAACATCTTTTGTCCTACCCTCCCATGGCAGCGGGGTCCTATTGGAAACTAAGGGATATTAAGGCCTCCTTTTACTAGAGAACCGGAACAAAGCATTAGCACATAGTGAATACATGAACTCCTCAAACTATGGTCATCACCGGGAGTGGTCCCGATTATTGGCACTTCGGGGTTGCCGGATCATAACACATAGTAGGTGACTATAGACTTGCAAGATAGGATCAAGAACTCACATATATTCATGAAAACATAATAGGTTCAAATCTGAAATCATGGCACTCGGGCCCTAGTGACAAGCATTAAGCATAGCAAAGTCATAGCAACATCAATCTCAGAACATAGTGGATACTAGGGATCAAACCCTAACAAAACTAACTCGATTACATGATAAATCTCATCCAACCCATCACCGTCCAGCAAGCCTACGATGGAATTACTCATGCACGGCGGTGAGCATCATGAAATTGGTGATGGAGGATGGTTGATGATGACGACGGCGACGAATCCCCCTCTCCGGAGCCCTGAACGGACTCCAGATCAGCCCTCCCGAGAGAGATTCGGGCTTGGCGGCGGCTCCGTATCGTAAAACGCGATGATTTCTTCTCTCTGATTTTTTCTCCCCGAAGGCCAATATATGGAGTTGGAGTTGGTGTCGGAGGGTCACCAGGGGGCCCACGAGGTAGGGGGGCGCGCCCAGGGGGGCGCCCCCACCCTCGTGGATAGGGTGTGGGCCCACTGGTCTTCTTCTTTGGCGAGGATTGTTTTTTAATTATCCTAAGATATTCCGTGGAGTTTCAGGTCGTTCCAAGAACTTTTATTTTCTGCACAAAAACAACACCATGGCAATTTTGCTGAAAACAACATCAGTCCGGGTTAGTTCCATTAAAATTACACAAGTTAGAGTCCAAATCAAGAGCAAAAGTGTTTGGAAAAGTAGATACGACGGAGACATATCAGTAGCCCTGAACCGAAAGAACCGCCTCAAATCGGTGGGGGTACTTTCGTAACTTACCCCACATTTCAGGCAAGCACGTCCCTAAGCCATGGTTCTCCACTGCCATCCCATCCGCCCACACATTCATACACCGACGCCGCGAAAACCCGCGACGAAGCCCCACACCCTGCTCCGTCTGCCACGCAGCCGGAGCCTCTTCCCCGACAACGTCGTCCACAGCAACACCTCGACGTCCCTCATCCACCGTACCAGATGAGGATCCGTCATCGATCTCATCGTCCCACAGGTTCAGCCACCCCGTCCTCGACCTCCAAGGAGCTTCCCCGATGTTCTCCTCATCTTTCGCGCCACCTCCATTCCCACACCGCCGTCTTCACCTGCACCACCGGAAGAGCATCATCATCATCGTTTTCTTGGATCACTATGGGAAACAGATAATTTGATGTCAGGGGGCGTCTTTGCCGTCAGCTTTTCGTCGGGCAGACGGCAAAGAAAGGGTTTGCCGGCATCACCATATGGCAAAGAAAAATTTACGGCAAAATATGTTTTGCCGTCTGCCAAAAAAATCACTGACGGCAAAGAGCTCACTTTGCCATCTACAACAAAAAACACATACGACAAAGATTCTTCGCCGTCTATATTGTTTTCAGCAGACGACAAAAGTTTTTTTGCCATTTGTATTTTATCTGGCAGACGGCAAAGTGAGCTCTATGCCGTCTGTATTTTTTCGCAGACGGCAAAGAAGAAGCACATCACGTGGATCGATCACACGGATCAATGACTTGGTAACATCTTAGACGCACATCTCAAACCACCAGGCCATCCACACACCCACCCACCCATGATGCACGCGTCCCCAGGGCAGCACCCATGCCCCACGCTCTGTCTCCCTTATTCCCACCCCGATCGCACGTCTCTTTCTGTCTTTTCTCTCCCTCTCGATCCAAATCGAGCACGCCGCCGGCGCTTGCAACCACCTCGACCCCCTGCCCCGGCGAACTCCTCGCCCCTCGGTCCTGGGCTCGCCAGCCACCACTTCGCCCGGCGGCCACAGACACTTCCCCCTTCGCCCCCAGCACCGCCGGCCCCGTCCACTTCCCCCGTCGCCATCGTAGGCCCACCGGTGGCGTGCAGATATGGCCTCTACTTCCTCTTCGTCAAGTCGGAGACCAAGACCCCGAGCGGGCTGACGGCGCGGCCAGTGCTCACCAGCTACTACAAGAGTGAGCAGTTCAAGAACCGCCCCTACGACCCGTACCACAACTACACCAGCCCGACGGCGGCAATCCTCTGCGCGGACGCCTTCCAGAGCATGTACGCGCAGATGGTGTGCGGCCTGTGCCAGCGCCATGAGGTGCTCCGCGTTGGCGCCGTGTTCTCCTCCGGCCTCCTACGTGCGATTCGCTTCCTCCAGCTCAACTGGAAGGAGCTCGCCACCGACATCGAGGCCGGCGCGCTCAGCCCATGTGTCACCGACGCGTCCGTGCGCGAGGCGGTCGCGGGCATCCTCCGGCCGGACCCCGAGCTTGCCCAGTTCGTCCGGGACGAGTGCTGCAACGACGACTGGGCCGGCATCGTCAGGCGCATTTGGCCCAACACCAAGTACCTCGACGTCATCGTCACCGGCGCCATGGCGCAGTACATCGGCACCCTCAAGTACCTCGCTGGCCTCCATCTCACCAGCCGGCCCTGGCCTGGTCGCTCGTCGCCCCCGGCGGCCGTCGCGCCCCGTCGCTCGTCGCCCCCTGCAGCCTGCACGCCCCGTCACCCCGCCGGCCTCCGGCGGCTCCGACCCCGTCACCCGTGCAGGCCTCCGACGGCCTTGACCCCTGGCACCGGCCCCGGCCTCGACAGCAGCCGTGCGCTCGGCTTCGCGAACTCCGCTGCGACAGCAGCCACCCTTGCGTGCCTCCCCGCGGCGCCGGAGCGAGTCAGCTCCTGAGCACGGCTGGGCCGGAGCAGCGCAGCTCAGCAGGTCCAGACAGCGGCGCGGCGTCGGGCTGGAAGGTGGGGCGACCAGACCACTGCAGCGAAGAACAAGGACCCGATTGCTTTCCTATTTTATGTTTTAGGGTCCTTTCTGTTAATTTGAAGGACTATTTTGTAACTTTCGTTCTCTTGCGGTCCCGTTTACATTTTGTACCCATTAATGTTAAATGAAAGGCAGTACGCATGGCCGGGCCTTTTCCCTCTTAAAAAGACGAAAGAAAGATTAGATAGGGCAGTGCACTTGCATGCGTTGACCCCATCGCTCGGCAGCAACGCCACTGTTTTTTTTTATTTTGACCGCTTTCTATGCCGTCTGTGATGTACGAGGCTAACGGCAAAGACGTGAGGAGCTGACGGCAAAGCTGTAGTGTGGCTGACGGCAAAACTACTTTTCTTTGCCGTTTGTGATTTATAAGGCTGACGGCAAAGAAGGTTCAGCTGACGGCAAATTCTTTGCCGTATGTCAGATAAAAAGCTGACGGCAAAGTATTCTTTGCCGACTTATCTTTGCCGTCTGCTTCCTGACGGCAAAATCTTTGCCGTCTGGATTTAGGTCTTTGCCGTCTGTAATCCACAGACGGCAAATTTCCTGTTTCCTATAGTGGATGAAGTTGCGGCCTAATCAGCTCCACCAAAGAGGTTGTGCACTAATCGCCGCATTTTCTTCTTGATTCGATCTCACGGTGCTGCCGACGCTTGGTCCCAAGCCGACACGGTGCGGCTCCATCCACAGCGGCGTCGCCGGCCACTTCCTGCACGGCGTCGCTCCCTTGGCGGCGACGTCCACATCAGGAGGAGCTGCTGCTGCTTTAACTCTCGCTCGCGCTGCTGCTCTGCTCTTGTTCTCGGTCCCCTGCCTGGTCTGGTCATGCTCGCGCTGCTGCTCTCACTCTTGCTCTTGCTTGCAATGCTGCTCCAATCTAGCTACACTTCAGTCGACTGAATC